>NC_087205.1:24386198-24393698 GCF_015104395.2 Macrobrachium nipponense | reverse complement strand
TTTAAGGGGTCCACAATAATAAAAAAAATGTTACGAGTCCGTGTATAATTTTCCTTGGGTTCATCTTCATTTTTTTTTATCATTATTGTGGACCCCTTAGAATATTATATACACTCTCGCGACAGAGTTTTTCCCAACATCATCATCATCATTATTATTATTATTATTATTATTATTATTATTATTATTATTATTATTATTATTATTATTATTATTATTTAATAAAAAGCCTTCCCTAAACAATAATGCGCATTAGTATAAATAATTAAAAAGAAAATAACAATTCAACTACAGAAAAATTTCCATAAATCTAATAGAAAGCAACAAACATACTTTCCCCATGTCAAGAAACATAAAAAAAAAAAACTCCGAAATAAAAAAAAGGCGATTTTCTCTCTCCCTTCAATTTCTCGTACTTTTTTTTTTTCTTGCTCAGTCCAGGAAATAGCATTCGCCGTCTCATACCGACTGAAAGCAGAGACTGGTGCGCAGAGGGCGAAAAGAAGGGTAAAACCAGAGATGTATACGCCGGGCTAGAAGTTAAAAAGTGAAGTCTCGTTGAAACTGGAAGAAACAACTGACGGAACGAGTTTGCCTTGTGAGAAAGTTCGCAGGTGGACGCGCGACGGGGCAAATATGGAGCCACGGCACTGCCAAAATAGGTTCGGGGTTCCTTGAACAGGACTACAGGAGAATTACTTGTCCGCTAGCGTAGGGGATAGTGTCGTGGCATGCCACTCAGATGTCGCTGGTTCCCGTCTTCCCTAGGGCGATGAAATACTAAAAAAAAAAGCTGGCTCTGTATCATGATTCAGTTACTGCTGCATTGTGGGAGGCTGAAACCGAATGTTCTTTGGAAGTTCGAACTTCGAGTCAATTCCCCCTTTGTGTGGTTGTTCCATGTGAATAGCTGTTATCTACTGACATAATAATAATAATAATAATAAATAACAATGGTGTTCTCGTTCACGATTCCTATGAGAGTCTGAAGTGAAAGTCTCGCTTCGTAGCTGCATTTCTTAATTAGTTTCCAAATTATATCTTCTGTCTCTGGTCCAAAGATGGGACGCGTCAAGTACGAATTCCCACTGCCACTGATACTAGATATCTTGTTCAATATTCATTAGAGACTGAAAAGGGGAAATCGAACAGATCGTCGGAAACTCTCTGAGCAGATGTATTTTTAAACATATTCGTACTCGTACCCATAAATAACTTTGGATTTGTCTCTCCACATTTATTAGTATTTGAAGCGAGGAAGATTATTTGTTAACTAATCTCCTCATTTATTAGTATTTGAGGCGAAGGTTATTTTTCTAAGTCCTCCCCAAAAAACACTAGGATTGTACTCACCTTCTCCCAAGGTACGAGCCAGGCAAACCTTTTTTTACCATTGACAACGATGAAACAGTCACACTTATAATGCTTCATAAGTCACAGAACGGGATATCTTCTTATTATAAGATCAGTTCACATTTACGCTTTTCTTCGTTCCGCGAGGAAGCTCGTTCGTTAGCTACAAGCCTGGCGTTGTCAGTAATACTGGGGAGTTCGTTAACGACTCTATTTGATATTTGAAGAGAAGAGGAAGGAGTCTTTCTCACAGCGCTTAAAAAGTTTCCTAAAGAGACCTTCAGATGAATATGTTGACTTCAACTTTCATTGTCTTGGCAAAAGATGTTCCGCACGAGCACGAACTGGGACTGGAATTAAAGAGCTCATTCAAGATTTTTGTTTTCTTGATATTTGAAACGAAATAGGCCTTTTCACTCTTTTTACAGATGCTAACAGAGGAAGAAAGCTCCATAAAATGGAGCCAAATGTTAAAAAAGAATGTGAATGAAAAAGGCTCCACAAAACAGAGCCAAATGTTAAAAAAGAGAAGCGAATGAAAATAGCAAATATATACTAAAGGAACAAATAATTCAAATGTACGTATAGCACCGGCAAATCAAGATTGAAAAATTTTATCTTTTATGCAGACATCAGTGATAGTCTATGGACTATTTCAGTTCACGAAAGACTCCTAATAAAGCGAGCAACATGTCACATGATAGGATGTATACATGTGAGTGTCGGGGGTCTATAGTCAGTAAAACACACAATTTCTAGTAACACAGAAGCAAATGGAACTTCCCGGATGAAATAGAGTTTATGGTGAACGAACATTTAGTTATTCTTTCGAAAATTATACTTTTGGCTAAATGAACTTCACTAAATATGAAATATCTTTATATATATAATATATATATATATATATATATATATATATATATATATATATATATATATATATATATATATATATATTATGCATTTATCAATTATAAAAAAAACAAGGGTGTTTTTTATAATTTTACTAGTTTTAAGCCCCGTATAATAAAGTCGCGTATGTTGTGCCGGACACGATATTTCATATTTCAGTGATCTTAAATTATAATTGACCATTGAGGGGTTAAACCTGTGTTCTCGGCGAGGGATAAAAGAATTCTCTTTTATGTGAGGAAACACACACACTCGTATGTATATATATATATATATATATATATATATATATATATATATATATATATATATATATATATATATATATACATATATATATCTCACTAATAAATATATATATGTATATATATATATGTATATATATATATATATATATATATATATATATATATATATATATATATATATAGTATATATATATATATATGTGCATATATATATATATATATTATATATATATATATATATATATATATATGTATAATATATATGTATATATACATATATATATATATATATATATATATATATATATATATATATATATATATATATATATATATGTATATAGTATATATATATATATATATATACATATATATATATATCTATATATATATATATATATATATATATATATATATATATATTATATACACATCAGTGTTGAAAGGTATTTGCAAAACATATTTTTTGTTATCTAATTTTATCATTTCTATCTGAAAACATCAGCAGTAGAGTTCTTCCACAAGTGCTTCCGCCATTCTTGTCTTCTAACCTCCTTACCTGTATTTCCGTTTTTACCAGAAAAATATTCGTAGGAGTTGGCTGAGTGTTAGAGCTTTCATTTTATTAAATGCTTCAAAGCTTGCCCTTTCATTATATTTTTTTCTTGTGTTATTAATTCACATTCCTGTATCTCGCTTCGCTCCTATATTTTGTAGCCTTTCTCAGGCAGCGAGTCCCCTTGAAACACCATTCTGCTCAAATTGTTTTTTGTTTTTTTTTTTTTTCGTTGCTGTCTTTCATTCCCTACAATACACAATTTTGGAACCACCTTTCTGGCTCTGGTATCTCCCTCTTAAGACCCTCCCTGAACCTAGGGCAGATCTCACTACTTTTCCTTCCTTTTTTTTTTTTCCATTTTTGCTTTTTTTCATTTTTTGCTTTTTTTTTTAATTACTTATTTTCTGTTCACTTAGGGGTGGGGGTGGGATTACGTTCTTCATGGGGGTACTGGCTTACCTGACCTTGCGTCCTCGGCGTATAAGAAAACATCTTTTCCAATTCAATTATTCCAGCATCTGTCTGTCCCCCTTCTATAACAGCTCTCTCTCTCTCTCTCTCTCTCTCGCTCTCTTCTCTCTCATCTCACTCCTCTCTCTCTCCTTTAATATATTTATATAATATATATTATATATATATATATATAATATATATATATAGAATATATATATATATACAATATAATACAATATATTATATATATATATAATCAGCTGCTTCAGTAAAGGGCTTTTCAGCCGAAAGATCTCGCAGACTCCTTCGTTTATTTTTCCTTCGTGGCATTTATCTTTATTTATGGATTTATCACGTTCCTAACTTTCGTGATTCTGTTATACATATATATATATATATATTTATATCTATTCATATATATATTAGTTATAGTATCTATATATTTATATATATATATATATATATATATATATATATAATGTTTAATATATATATATATAATAGATATATATATATATATATATATATTATACATATACATATATATATATATATAGATATATATATATATATATATATATATATTATATACACATCAGTGTTGAAAGGTATTTTGCAAAACATATTTTTTTTGTTATCTAATTTTATCATTTCTATCTGAAAACATCAGCAGTAGAGTTCTTCCACAAGTGCTTCCGCCATTCTTGTCTTCTAACCTCCTTACCTGTATTTCCGTTTTTTACCAGAAAAATATTCGTAGGAGTTGGCTGAGTGTTAGAGCTTTCATTTTATTAACAAATGCTTCAAAGCTTGCCCTTTCATTATATTTTTTCTTGTGTTATTAATTCACATTCCTGTATCTCGCTTCGCTCCTATATTTTGTAGCCTTTCTCAGGCAGCGAGTCCCCTTGAAACACCATTCTGCTGCTCAAATTGTTTTTTGTTTTTTTTTTTTTTTTTTTTTTTTCGTTGCTGTCTTTCATTCCCTACAATACACAATTTTGGAACCACCTTTCTGGCTCTGGTATCTCCCTCTTAAGACCCTCCCTGAACCTAGGGCAGATCTCACTACTTTTCCTTCCATTTTTGCTTTTTCATTTTTTGCTTTTTTTTAATTACTTATTTTCTGTTCACTAGGGGTGGGGGTGGGATTACGTTCTTCATGGGGGTACTGGCTTACCTGACCTTGCGTCCTCGGCGTATAAGAAAACATCTTTTCCAATTCAATTATTCCAGCATCTGTCTGTCCCCCTTCTATAACAGCTCTCACTCTCTCTCTCTCTCTCTCGTCTCTCTCCTCCTCTCCTCTCTGCTCTCTAATATATATATATATATATATATATATATATATATATATAGTATATATATATCAGCTGCTTCAGTAAAGGGCTTTTCAGCCGAAAGATCTCGCAGACTCCTTCGTTTATTTTTCCTTCGTGGCATTTATCTTTATTTATGGATTTATCACGTTCCTAACTTTCGTGATTCTGTATACAAATATATATATATATATAGTATATCTATCATATATCTAAGTTATATGTATATAAATAATATATAATAATATAATATATTATATATATATAATGTATATATATATATATATATATATATAAAAATATATATATATTATATATATAGATAAATATATATATATATCTATATATATAAATATATATATATATATATATATATCTATATAGATATATTTAATTATATAAAATATATATATAGTCTATACATATCTTATTAGATATATAATATAATTATTCATATATATCATATATACTAGATATTTATCTATCTATCTTAATATTATAATATATAAGCTATTTATATTATATCTAATATTCTATCTAGATCTCTATACACACACACACACGTCTCCCTCCGTTTTCAAAGACTGAGAATCAACAGTTAGCTGCAGACAAATGGATAGCTGCTGCCTCTCCTTTCTCCCGCAATTCCCTCTTTCCAGAACAATAACACAAACTTTCGCTATCCATTTTACTCTCCTTTCCTATTTACACGGATGTCCTTTCTCCTTTTGTTATTCTGGGAACAGAGCGTTTACATATCTCTGTATATCGACTGCTGCTCTCTCGATTTTATTTGACGTTTTGTCTTTACAACGAATTTATTACCTGTTCTTGCTCTTGCTACGCAACGAACATTCTTTCCTGCGACGCTTGCTTTACAAATAATAATAATAATAATAATAATAATAATAATAATAATAATAACAATAATAATAATAATAACCACAGTCTACTCCGATCCACTGTCGTGATCAAACTCGGACGTTACCGAGAGAAACGTTGGCCACTACAAGAATTCGACTAAACCCAAAATTTACTTATACCTTGATTTATCTATTTATTTATTTAATTTCTGTAATAAATAAATTTTATAGCAGCAAAATTCCTGATATTGACTCCACCTGATGAATCATATCGGCCCAATACTCGCCAGTTGTAATAGCAGAGAGAAAGCAATTATTACAAAAATAGAGAAGACTATTTACATTTTAAATGCAGCTGATGCGGCGATATTTTTCAATAATAATAATAATAATAATAATAATAATAATAATAATAATAATAATAATAATAGTAATAATAATAATAAGGAATGATAACAGCGGCACAAGATCAGGCCCTAAGAACCAGATATGTCCAAAGAACGATAGACGAAAATAACATCTCTCCCATATGTAGGAAGTGCAATACGAAAAATGAAAACATAAACCACATAGTAAACGAATGCCCGGCACTTGCACAGAACCAGTACAAAAAGAGGCATGATTCATTAGCAAAAGCCCTCCACTGGAGCCTGTGCAAGAAACACCAGCTACCTTGCAGTAATAAGTGGTACGAACACCAACCAGAGGGAGTGATAGAAAACGATCAGGCAAAGATCCTCTGGGACTATGGTATCAGAACAGATAGGGTGATACGTGCAAATAGACCAGACGTGACGTTGATTGACAAAATCAAGAAGAAAGTATCACTCATTGATGTCGTAATACCATGGGACACCAGAGTTGAAGAGAAAGAAAGGGAAAAAATGGATAAGTATCAAGACCTGAAAATAGAAATGAGAAGGATATGGGATATGCCAGTGGAAATTGTACCCATAATCATAGGAACACTAGGCATGATCCCAAGATCCCTGAAAAGGAATCTGGAGAAACTAGAGGCTGAAGTAGCTCCAGGACTCATGCAGAAGAGTGTGATCCTAGAAACGGCGCACATAGTAAGAAAAGTGATGGACTCCTAAGGAGGCAGGATGCAACCGGGAACCCCACACTATAAATACCACCCAGTCGAATTGGAGGACTGTGATAGAGCAAAAAAAAAAAAAAAATAAATAAATAAATAATAATAATAATAAATGCGAGCTCTTACTCAATTTTCTTTTCTATTGTTGGTACGGTTCTAGATCAAGATATACACCTCTCTCGCTCTTGTATGGAACCAATAGTTTTTTTTTTTTACCATCTATTTCTCTTCCCAGCAGCTTTATCTCAAAAAACTCTCAGTCTCTGTAACCCTTCATATCAGAGAAATTTTTCAGCCCCCATAACCCTTGATATCTAAGAAGACGTTCTTGTACCCCCATCCAATATAAATACAATACAGATTAAGAACCGCTGCTTTAGCGAAACCATCTTTCATCGTTTTCATTTTGCGTGATTCAAAAAAAAAAAAGTTACGGTTATGTTTCCCGTATCTTTGTTTCTATCCTCTCGTGGATGACTGACGTCATTTCCTTTGTCATGCATTATAAAAAGATATGATAATGCTAAAAGTCTGCTCGCGAGAGCCCACGCGCGCGCGCGCGCGTGTGTGTGTGTGTGTGTGAGAGAGAGAGTGATAGAGAGAGAGAGAGAGAGAGATGGGGTTAGGAATGAGACTCAAACGGTTTCTGAAAATGTATATGATCGTTGAGAGAGAGAGAGAGAGAGAGAGAGAG
>NC_087205.1:24381198-24383698 GCF_015104395.2 Macrobrachium nipponense | reverse complement strand
TGCTTTCTTCTCTCCCCTGCTTCCTCACGCATTGCATGTGTGTGCTCTGCAGTATTATTTATTTATACACACACATATATAAATATATATATATATATATATATATATATATATATATATATATATATATATATATATATATATATATATATATATATATATATAATATATACATATATATATATATATATATATATATATATATATATATATATATAACTAATTCATTTCCCACTTTTTTCCTTTAACATCTTAATGTTTCTATGCAATATTATCCCAGCGACTTTCCTTCATGTTGCAGAGGTATCACTACACTAAATTACATTTGACAATTTATTTCTGGAGATTACTGGAAAAAAATTCCTTGTGATACTTTGAGCACCTGGAGAATAATACAGCAACGAATGAGATAAAATTATTTGCATTTTCCATTTTGTTTGACAGGAAATATATATATATTATTCTCAGCCTGTGGAAATGTCAATCCACTTCAACTATTTACACGGATTACAGAACGGCACAAAATAATAATGTTTCCAACACCTTTTCATATCGAAATACAAGATGAAACTTCAAAAGGATGATTCTTCATCGTCTCTGATCTTACTCAAGTCGTTATTCTAAACCTGTATTGTTCATGAGTGCCCGAGACCCCTACTTTCCTTTTCTACAGTTATCTCAGAGAAGCCATTTTAACCGAAACGCAGGTTTTTGTGTGTTGTTTTGTTCTTTAATGAGCGTATTCATGAAATAGTACTTTGTTAATAATAAAATGACATTTATGTATGTATACATATAAATATACATGCAAAGATTACGTACGCATGTACATACACACACACACACACACACACACACACACACACACACACACACACACATATATATATATATATATATATATATATATATATATATATATATATATATATATATATATATATATATATATATATATATATATATATATATGCATTTACGTTGTTTAATGAGCGTATTGATGCCATAGTACACGGTTAAATTATAACAGAAATACATGTATGTATGTATACATTTAAATATACACTTAAATATATATATATATATATATATATATATATATATATATATATATATATATATATATATATAGAATATATATATATTGTGCGTATACTAAAATACTATTTCTAAATATCAAAATATCAAACGTCCTTACGACGGGATACGAATGAATAACCTAATGTAATTCTGCCTAAGCCGATCTTTTCTTCCAGGATAGTAAAACACATTTCGCTTTAACACGGGAAGAGGATCACAAATGTTGAGTGATGACTGCCTTAGGCCCTGAAAATACCATAATGCAAACTCCGTTATGATCCGGATTTGCACGGAAAAGTGGCGGCGTCTGGAAGCCTCTTTTGCCACTCTTACCTTCGGATTAGTCCTTCCATTTACGGTTTACAATCAAAATGGAAAGGATTTTCCTGTACTCCCTAAGGCTCCTCCGGAAGGAGTTAGTGGGATGGGTACTCATGAATTTTGTACGCGCATTCAGGCTTCTTCAAATACACGAGGCCAAAATGACTCCCCTTGATGGAACACTGAGGGATTATTTTCTTACATCTTTTTCACTTATGCATATATTTATTCGAGTTTTGTTAATCTTTACAGTGTTATATACTTCAGCATATTGTTATAAATCTCACATGATGGTTCTGTTCTCTGTTAGTTGCATTATGGCAATTTTGCTTAGTAGCAGTCTGTTCATGATAATAACAGTCTGATTGGCTATTTCCACGAGAACGTTAGCGCATTTCAAAAAATAATAAAAACAATAATAGTAATAAAAATGGAAATAGAAATAAGAAGGATATGGGATATGCCAGTGGAAATTGTACCCATAATCATAGGAACACTAGGCACGATCCCAAGATCCCTGAAGAGGAATCTGGAAAAACTAGAGGCTGAAGTAGCTCCAGGACTCATGCAGAAGAGTGTGCTATTAAAAAACAGCGTACATAGTGAGAAATGTGACGGACTCCTAAGAAGGCAGGATGCAACCAGGAACCACACACAATAAATACCACCCAGGATGACTGAGATAAAAATAATAATAATAATAATAGCATTAACAAACCTCAGAGATAGAAAACATGATTTAGAAAAATATTATTTTCATGAGAAAACCAGTATTGACGAAATTGTCAAATTTTTCGAACTTGAAATCTAACTGAAGAGAAATACTTAACATTATGCCAAGAGCACTTATTTTCAATCTCCAGGGTACGTGAAAAAAATTATATCTTACGACTCACAGGCAATTCATAGTGTGTATTTGTGTACGTACACACACACACACACACACACACACACACACACACACACACACACACATATATATATATATATATATATATATCATATAGATATATATATATATATATATAATATATATATATATTATATATACTAATATATATATATATATATATATATATATATATATATATATATAAAT
>NC_087205.1:24368698-24371198 GCF_015104395.2 Macrobrachium nipponense | reverse complement strand
ATCTTTGTGTCTCCATCCCTTCTTGCCCCGCGGCTATTGTACGTGTGACCTTCTCGAGTTCACCTGCCGACCAGCGTCTCAAGGCTATACTGCTCTGCATCTCTGGTCGCGTGGCCTACATCTTACTCGTCCCGTTGCACGCAAGGTTCGATCGCTGTTGATAACAGAAGGGGCAAAAGAAAAGGCAAAGGATAATGAAGATTCGTTTGATACAGATTAAAGAACAGTACAGCAAAGTGGCAGAAAGTTAAAATTCGATTATAAACACAGAAAGGTTAAAATTCAATACAGGATAGTTGTAATTCGTATACAAATTCAGAAAGGCTAAAATTCGTATATAAACAGAGAAAGGTTAAAGTTCGTATATAAACAGAGAAAGGTTAAAATTCGATTATAAACAGAGAAAGGTTAAAGCTTCGTATATAAACAGAGAAAGGTTAAAATTCGATTATAAAACAGAGAAAGGTTCAGTTCGTAGATAAACAGAGAAGTTCAATCGGTTGTAAACAAAAAGGAAGGTTGAAAATTCGATTCTTATAAGCACAGAAATATTAAAATTCGATTATAAACACATGAAGGGTAAAATTCGAATATAAACGCAGAAAGGTTAAAATTCGTATTTAAGCACAGAAAGGTTAAAATTCGAATATAAACACAGTGGAACGCTTAGCTGTATTGGACTTTTTTTTGCGAAATTAGGGAAAAATTTAACTATAGTCATGATCGAAAATAAAGTTCGAAAAAGTATAGAAATGCATAATTTAATTCGTTCTTACGCTTGACAAGATCGTTACATTTTTTTCCTTTTTTAAATAATAACAAAATTACGAAATGATAAAAAGAGTAACAATTACTGTCTTAAACAATGAACTAAACTACAAGCCAATATATATATATATATATATATATATATATATATATATATATATAATATATATATATATATATATATATATATATATATATATAAATCCCAAGTTTTTTTTCGGCAGTTTGTCTTTGTTCCGATTGTTTACGTCAAAACACGCGATGTATAGGGAACAAAAGTATATAGAATTTTAAAAAGAAAGTTGTTGCAAAAGGTGAAGAATTTCATGATGCAAATTATTCCGAAAGTTAGTCTTTGTCACCGTATCGTTAGGATACAAAAAAAAAAAAAAAAAAAAATGTCGTAAACAAAGAAGAAAAAAAAAATCTTGCGGAACAAAAATCACGAAAAAAAACTATAAAAAAAAAAGCCTAGGTTTATTTCAATGCGCCCCCCCCCCCCCCCCACCACCCCAACCTTCCCCCTTCTCCTCCTTCTTCAACGACTCGTTCGGATGCCAAAAAATCGCGTCGGGCGAAAACTCTCCCAAAAATTTTTACGGCTTGAGGAAGTTTATGTTTTCAATATGGCTGCCCGGGTGGTGGATTTTACTCTCTCGTAAGTATTTCGCTGCCAGACGCTGCAGGTGCAACGAACGAGGACATCGTATACATTGTTGCCATGCAGTAGGCGGGAAAATCGCTACGTCTATATTTTTTCGCTTTTCTTTTGTGCTGCTGCGGTGGGTTCGGTACGTCACCCTCCCCCCCCTCTCCCACCGTCGTGCTGAACTATCATCGCTTCTTTATTCTTTATTCTTAGTTTCCTTCTTCTTCTTCTTCTTCTTCTTCTTCTTCTTCTTCTTACAGTCATCCATACCGATAGCGATTCTCCGAGTTCTAATCATCTCCCCTATGAGTTATTTTTAGGCTCACATTAGCTCTAGATATTTCATAAATCACTTCCTAAAGTTAAGACGAAGTTTATTTTAAGCTATATGGATGTATAACACAGGCAATACAACCACTACATCTGTAGTAGTACATTTCGGTCTTTCATTATTGCCTATGAATGAAATGATGTCCAATCCTTCATAAATTACATAATAATTCCTTTAACTTTCTATGTCTTACTCGAATACATAGTAGGTATCCAGGAAAGGAACTTAAAAATTCATTAGTGGCAACGCTTTACCTCTGATGATCGAAAAACCTCGTATAAAATGGGTTTAGTTAAAATTGTTATGGCTAGAGGTGAATATTGCAGTATACCCATAATGTTTCACCTGAAGAAAACGGGTCTGACAGTCAGCATTCCATTTTCTTTAACTACTTGTGCTCATACCAAATATTTCAATTTAGGTCGAAGAAATGTAAAGCAATATAATATAAATATATCTATGCAGTATCATTAACAAATAACGTCTGTCAACTTTCAGTGTATATATAAATATATATATATATATATATATATATATATATATATATATATATATATATATATATATATTATATATATATATATGTATATATATATATATATATATATATATATATATATATATATATATATATGTATATATATATATATATATATATATATATATATATATATATATATATATATATATATATATTCTTCAAATAAAAGGAAATATTATATAAATACAGACACACATGGAGAACAGAATAC
>NC_087205.1:24356198-24363698 GCF_015104395.2 Macrobrachium nipponense | reverse complement strand
ATTCGTTCTCACCTCCACAATCCATCTCACCTCCAACATTCCATCTCACCTCCAACATTCCATCTTCACTCCACCATTCCCTCCCACCTCCACCATTCTGTCCCACCTCCAACATTCCTTCTCACCTCCACCATTCTGTCTCACCTCCACCATTCTGCCTTACCTCCACCATTCCTTCTCACCTTCACCACTCCGTCTCACCTCCACCATTCTGTCTAACCTCCAACATTATGTCTCACCTACACCATTCCTTCTCATCTCCACCAATTCATCTCACCTACAAACATTCCTTCTCATCTCCACCATCCTACTCATAAGGTACTGCCCCACCGCCCCAACCCCTACTCCCAAGATAATACAGAGGCCCTCTTTACCAAATCTCCCCCCCCCCCTCTATCTCCGCCTCCCAAACACCCTCCCCGCCCTCCCTCCCTCCCCCCCAGGGCCCAATTGCAAAACGCCTCTCCTGCCCCTCACCCTCAGCTTCTCCAATCTACTCGGAGCCAATGTTTTGCTCACACACACCTGCTCTTTGGGAGCAAGATTGTTCTATTTTTCATTTCGCCCTCGTTTCCTTTTTCTTTTCTTTTTTTTTCTTTTTGTGTAACCGAAAAAAAATATCGAAAAATATCGAGAATGAAGAGGTTCGTTAAGTTTTTATTCCCTCCTTTTTTTTCTCTTGTTTGGATTTAATGCCCCGAATTCTCCTTTATTCACTTTCACCAAAGAGTTGGAGAGGTGAAAGTATTCCAATAGACCCTAAGAAAAATCTTCATCTTCGTAGCCTCCTTTAGGCCTATAAATATGTCTATTAGGATGGAATCACCTTTTGTGTTAAGCATTACAAAACATAAAAAACATTCCCGCTTTAATATATACATACAAACAGACATGCGTACACACACGCATTTATTATATCTTTAAAAGATGAACGAACAGAAAACATAATAAAAAAAGAAGACTAATCCTAAAAGCCACATACATTTTTACATTACCACAAGACGTCTCCTTGATTCATTATGGAATGGATATATATATATATATATATATATATATTATATATATATATATATATATATAATTATATATATATACATGTATATGTATATATATATATATATATATATATATATATATATATATATATATATATATATATATATAATATATTTATATATATATTATATATATATATATATATATATATATATATATATATATATATATATATATATATATATATATATATATATATACATATAAGAAAATATAAAGTACCAACTATAGTAGATTCACATCAACCGTGCATTTGATGTCTGGGCCAATCCCTTACGACGCTCCTGATTGGTTATTGATAAGCCAATCAAAGGGCTGGAAACTCTCAGTCTCTCTCCATAGTTCACATGGGTAGGATCTATGTTCCACCTCTCCTCAGGGATACTTTTACTCCTGCCTATGTGAACTCTCGAGAGAGACTGAGAGTTTCCAGCTCTTTGGTTGGCTTATCAACAGCCAATCAGGAGCGTCGTAAGGGACTGGCCTAGACATCAAATGCACGGCTGATGTGAGTCTGCTGTAGTAATTCTCAGATATGTGAGGTAAGGCGGACAATGAAATGCACATTACAAAACATATATTAAAAATATATGTGTCCAGAAACATAGAGGTTTCGTCCAACTACCAGGGACTTGTTCAAATTTCTAGTAAACATGTTCACAGTACCCGGGCGAAAGCTCTATGTTTTGTATTTACACATTTTAAATACACTAGAAGTTTTTTAACAAATATTATATATATATATATATATATATATATATATATATATATATATATATATATACATATGTATATATACATATATATACAATCATATATATATATATATATATATATAATATATATTATATATATATATATATAATATATAAATTGTATATATATATATACATTATATATATTATATATATATAATTAATATTTATATATTAAACATATATAGACAATATATATAATATATATAAGAATCATAAATCTATAATATAATATATATAGTATATAGTTATATATATATATATATATATTAATATAAGTATTATAAAAGCATATCGTCCTATTCTTGGCCTCCTGTCTTTCAAAGTAATTAGGTAAGAACTGCACTTTTTTTTTAAGATTTCTAATTTCTGCTACAAATGAAAATAAAAATAGTATGATCATTTCACATTTCCTAATACCTGCAAAATTCTCTTTTGACAAGTATGTATGTAGGTATGTATGTAGATGTATGTATAGTATGGATGTATGTATGTTTACGTATGTATGTTATGTATGTTTTTCGTATAATTATATATAATATAATATAATATTATATTATTATAGATATATATACATTTATTTATTCATTTATCTATTTATATATGTATTCATATAAATCTCAACAATGGCTAAATCATACCGTATAATAAAGGTATTTTTTAATATTCACAGATAGTTGTCTGTATGCATACTGCATTCTGTCTGTTTGCATACTGCATTCTTGTCTGTATGCATACTGCATTCCGGAAGCTACTCGCCGTCCCGTGTCAGTCATACATAAGAAAACTCTGGGACCCAGGTCGCGGTGTCAGTCATGATTTGGCCAATCTAACTGTCACAATATCAGCACCAATACCTTTCTCTCCCTTCCTCTGTCAGGGAACTCTCACTCTTTCGTGTATCTAGCAGAGGGATAAACAGATTTGGAAATGAATCTCTTGTATTGTATATATACTATATATATATATATATATATATATATATAGTATATATATATATAAATGTATATATATTATATATATAATGTGAGTGTATGTATTTATGTATGTATATATGTATGTATCTTGATAAATTGGAATTCTTAATGAATAAATCTGGAAATTCAGCCTTACCATTTTATTGCAATCTAAGTCGAACTTTGTGGCTATGTTTACAAAATGAAGTTTTGTATATATATATATATATATATATATAAGATATATATATATATATATATATATATATATATATATATATATATATACACACATAACTTTCATACATATATGTCTGTCTTGTTTAATAAGTTTTTGAAAAAATACACATACACATCTTCTTTCGTCATTAAGAATAACCGGAGAATGAGTAGCTAGTATAAATAAATAACATACTATACAACTAAAATTGTTTTTAACACACACCGGGTGATCTAGGCGGCAGGGTACACTTAGGTCTAGTTTATGCCTCAGGTGGTCTGAAAATATAGGATCATATGGAAAGAGTCTCTTAATCTAGATAATCAGCGATGGAATATCATCCCTATGCTTTTAAATAATCCCATTCACAAGAGTGCGCTGTTTATAGGTTAATTACGATTACTTCTAAATAATGTTTATTCTTTCGTTACAAAATATTTCTTATATTTTAATGGTAGAAGCTGAAGGGTTATATAACTCATAAGTTTTATCGACGGTTATCTTTAAGGAATGAAAATAGGATCCTGTTTGGTAAAAATAAATAAATAAATAAATAATTCTGTATAAAACGTTAACTACGACCGGCAGGCTTTCCAGTTGCTCACCAGATGTGGTAGAGTGAAGGTGTGTCCCATGGCTCCGGAAAGCGCTGCCAGAAGCACGATCCATGGATAACTTTAACCTTGAATAAAATCAAAACTACTGAGGCTGGAGGGTTGTAATATGGTATGTCTGATGATTGGTAGGTGGATTATCAAAATACCAATTTGCAGCCCTCTAGAATTAGTTTTTTTTTAAGAAAAAATTTATATTTAATGGCAATGTTATTATTATTATTATTATTATTATTATTATTATTATTATTATTATTATTATTATTACGGAGGATAGTTTCATACGAAGGGAAAGTTGGTTGAGCCTACAAAAAAGGTCCCCCTACAAAAAAAAGAAAAAAGAAAAAATCAGGTTGTTTCTACCTCGATAATATAGCTATATTTAACTGCATATATTGCAGTAAGCGCATCAAGTGTTAAACTCTATATTACAGATATCAATATTCAATTTAAACAAGTAAGTATTCATGGTAAGCTTATTAAGAATAATAAACATTTTAATGTTTATATCAGTTTAACATATTTAGTGAAATAAAAACAATAATAAATAGCTATTTCATAATAATATTGTTATCTTATTAATAAGAACTACATATTTTATCATATTAATAAGAACTACAGAGTTAAATATAATATTACGTATTTCTAACTATTGTGGTTTTTATTATTATTATTATCATCATTATTATTATTTTTTTTTTTGTCTATCACAGACCTCCAACTCGACTGGGTGGTATTTATAGTGTAGGGTTCCGGGTTGCATCCTGCCTCCTTATTATTAATGAAAAGACGGAAGAAAATATAAATATATATATATATATATATATATATATATATATATATATATATATATATATATATATATATATATATATATATATATATATATATATATATATATATATATATATCTTTCGTCTTTTCATTAATAACAATTTTTTGGGAACATTTGTGTAAATTTCATGATATCAAATTGTATATGCTTCCTTGTTTTTTCAAAATGTACTGTTTCCTGGAAGAATAGCTTGTTTACCGCATGTATCCTCCAAAGTGTGGCTACCCTCAGGTGTTTCCTCGTTTTCGTAGAGTGAAATCGACCTTATTGCTAATCTTGTAGTGTCAGTTTGGATATTAAGCCTTCTTTTGACTATATTTTCCTCTGTAATATCAGTTTGCCTTAGTAAAGGGTCGGAACAAGACCGAAAGTACTCGGCTATCTCGCTTTTTAATTTTTTCCTTCGTGGCAAAAACCATTATTTATACATAGCATCACGTTTTATATACTTCGTGATCAAGTTATTCATATATATATATATATATATATATATATATATATATATATATATATATATATATACATATATATATACATGTATATATATATATATATATATATATATATATATATATATATATATAATGTATAAATATTATTACAACTACAATATACTATTAATATCACTAACTGTAAAAGTTCATCATCGCAATCTTACCGATATAATCTCTCTTTCTTGAACTCAAACTCACGAACGCTTTTTTTTTCTCCCCTTCTACAGGCAAACCACCTCCTCGCGTCAGCTGGTGGCACGAAGGGGCCCTTCTGGACGATGTGGTGGAAACTCACAACGGCGAGGTCGCCATGAACACTCTCTTCCTGCCCAATCTATCACGACAGCATCTCTATCGGGTCTTGACTTGCCAGGCTGAGAATTCGAACATGTCGCTACCCAGAGCTGCCACTGTTACCCTCGATATGAGTTGTAAGTGTGTTATCCTAAGTTGTAAATTTGCTGTTGTGAGAAGCGTCGGTAGGCTCAGATGCCAGCCATCATGTCGCATGAATGAAAGTGCCTCTGGGAAAGGCTTATCAAGTCTTTGAATGAAGCCACAAAACAGAAGAAGCAAAGCATAGAGCTGTAACTAAGGAAATTCTAAAAAAGAATAATAATAAATAAAAGTAAAAAAAGACAATTTCCTAAAGATTCACATAAAATAAATACCGTATGTGGGAACTGATGTATGCAAATCAGAAAGTAAAAGGTAAAATTAAGCAAAAAAATTAATAAATAAATAAAAATCTTTTAAAATTAATTATCGGATAAAAATCAGAGAATAAAAGATAAAATTGAGCAAAATAAAAACAAGAAATAAATCAAAATCTTTTGAGATGAATTATCTGCTGCAAATCAGAGATTAAAGGTAAAATTTAGCAAAAAAATATAAATAAATAAATAAAAATCTTTTAAAATGAATTTTCTGATAACAATCAGAGAGTAAAAGACAAAAACTTTGGGAAAAAAAATCTTTTGAAATGAATTATTTGCACAGTACCTCGAGGATACAGGAAACCAGTTACCATTGGTGAGCGGCAGGACCTGAATGGTGGGAAATAAGTTAGAAAGCATAATTCCTAAAATTTGTGAAAAAGAAGAGTGGACCTCTACAATGTTCAAGATATATAGTGAGGGGCACAATGCATTTCAGGAGGATCTGACGTGCTAATGGGGAACTTTCTGATTGAAACACGCCTGACGTAATTTCTGGCACAAATGACATTCATGATTACTTTATTAAAGGATGAGTATGACAGTGAATCATTTCATTTTTGAGCGGTTTTACATAGGGAGTGAAACCAGGAGATGGTAAGTATTTTCGTCTTTATTACCAAGACATGGTCACGGTTGCTGTGAGAATTTCTTGGTAATAAGACGAAAGTACGTGGCTGTATATTGTAACTTTGTTCATATATGTATATGTATATGTATATGTATATGTATATGTATATGTATATGTATATATATATGAGATATATATAATTATATATATATATATATATGCTAAATTGCATATGTATTTAAGCAACTTTAAAAAAAATAATTATCAATAACATTAAAATCATTGTGCTCCTATTTGAGCTTTAGAATAAAAAGTTTTTGTAAAAAAATTTATTTATATATATACGTATATATATATTAAAGTTTTCATCATAAAAAAATTTCCCCACAAAAGAAAAAAAGAGAAACCAACAAATAAATACATAAATGAAGCCTACTCTCGGCAGGATCCATTTCCCACCCTTCATGTCCCTCTGATCGCATTCTATTTTTTTTTTCTTCTTCTTCTTTCACTTACAGTCCCGCCTATGGAAGTGAAGATCCTGGGGAGCAACGTGGCCTTGTCCGAGGGAGAGAGATATTCCCTGGTGTGTGAAGCCTCTGGCTCTCGCCCACCTGCCACCGTTACCTGGTGGATGGATGGTGTCCTTATGACTGATACGAAGGATCAGGTAAGACTGAGAGATGTAGTGGCGTTGTTGGCTTTGTTTACATAGTTTAACGTAAAAGAGTTAAATCTATGTATGTGATTCAGTTATACATATATATGTGAGTCTGTGTATACATGTACATATATAAATATACAGTAAATGCACCTGACTTCATTAATAAGCGAGTACCACAGGAAAATGACAAGCAGATCAGTACTGACCTACTGCCTGTGATTTTCCTGTGGTATTCGTATGTATATATATATACACACACACACACACGCACACACACACACACACACACACATATATATATATATATATATATATATATATATATACTATATATATATATATATATATATATATATATATATATATATATATATATATATATATATATATATATATATATATATACGTATATATATAACTACAATCTTTATTTTTAACTATATGTCCCTTTGTTTCTCAAAATAATAAATGAGTTTTACCAATTGATTTTACCTTTCATACCGAAACACTACGACCAATATCTGCAGTGACATGTAACCTTCCTAGAAAAAAATGTGCAATTCATAATTTCACGACTAAACACTGCTCAAATTAATATGAGTCTTTTATATATGCCCTC
>NC_087205.1:24348698-24351198 GCF_015104395.2 Macrobrachium nipponense | reverse complement strand
TTGCTAATTATCTGATGTGTGTGTGTGTGTGTGAGAGAGAGAGAGAGAGAGAGAGAGAGAGAGAGAGAGAGAGAGGTGGTTTCTAAAGGAGGGAAAATTTCATCCATGAATCGAGCAAATAGTTTGAAAATGATGTATTTTATGCAGTAAATTTAAAGTTGAATTACCGTCTCATTTTACTCTCTTCGTTTCCCAGGTCCTGTACGACGGCAACGTCAGCCGATCCACCGTCCACGTGGCGCCGACCCGAAGGAACAACGATGCCATCGTCTCCTGCAGGGCCCAAAATTCGCTTCTGGAAGCAGCTGCCCTGGAAGATTCGCGCAAGCTCAACGTTCACTGTGAGTGAATTTTGATAAAATACGATCTGGAACTCTCTCCCCTCTCCCGTCTTCCCAGGCACTTTGATTTTTTCACCTTTCAAAAGCGGGTCTGTTGTTTGTTCATTCTCCCCCAAATTTCTTCTTGTGACTGGTTCTGAACTTGTTAACAGAACGGAATTAAACTGTCCCCCTCCCCCCCACCCACAAACTACCTTTGCACCTACAGCAAGATTCATTATATCCAGTAGATAAACTCTCTTATAGACCAATGAAAAGACTTGATTTATATTTCTGAGTCTTGCCTTTCTATACTCCATGTTTCCTCTCTGTCAGTATTCATTGCAAAATCCTTAGCTTTACCTCCATCTTCGAGGAGGAGTTGCCTATATTATTATTATTATTATTATTATTATTATTATTATTATTATTATTATTATTATTATTAAAAGTAATTGCTGTCTGAACAACCTTCGGTGTGATTCTCACCAGTTTAAGCAAAAATGAGAAAACAATAATTAGAAAAATAGAGAAGAACCTTAATAAAAATTAACGCAGCTGAGGCAGCAATTACTTTTAATAAACCATGTTTAAAAGAGGGTTTACTTCCGGCATATTATTATTATTATTATTATTATTATTATTATTATTATTATTATTATTATTATTATTATTATTATTATTATTATTTCAAAATCAAGACTAAACTAAACGAGATTGCCACGTAAGATTCCACAAAATAGACTGTCAATAAAAAAAAAACAGCATACGAATAGAGATAAATATCTTTCTAAGTACACTCCTCAACAAAGCAGAGGGACAATTTCAAGTCATTATAGGTTTATTCCCGAAACCGACATCGGCCAACTCTGGAAAAAAAAACAAAACAAAAAAAAAACACGCACAAGTGACAGCGAGCCACGAAGTGTAGCTAGACCCGATATCGCATGAAAACACGTTTTCCAAAAGGGATCTGTCAATAATTTGCAATTATGTCCGCGGTATTGATGATGCTAATAAAGAGTGGCTGGAGACTTGGGTCGCGTGTTGTTGGTATAAACCAGGTCGTTTGGAGTAGTAGCAGTAGTAGTAGTAGTAGAAGCGCTGGGGTCCCCTCGTCCGTCTCTCTCACATCACGAATAAGATCGTCCTCCCACGATATTCCTCCGACAACGTTATCGTAATCATACACTAAGGTTTAATTGCTGATTGCTGATAAGGAGGAGGAGATAGCTAAGCCAATAATGCAACGCATAGTCTTCGTATTGACTCTTTCCTCACAATGTGTTTCTGCTTACGTTGTGGTTTGAGGCAATACAAATGTCGCTACAGATTCCTTTTCTTGCCAGATCTGTTTGGCTATCTCCTACAAAGCTGTCCAACTCCTTAAACTTTACTCTGACTCAGTGTTCTACCTGTAACCGGGGGAAAAAAAATCTGGAGAGTTCTCAGTCTCAATATGAGATGACTGGACTTTGGTTAATAATCACAGTTACTGAAAGCATTCTAGAAATAACCATAATATCAACAATCAAACAACTAATATAATGCATACTGGAATGAAATATAGAGAATCAAGGCCGAAGACAAGCGCTGTGACCCATGTGGGGAGGGGGGGAATGGTAATTCGGGGCTAAAAGAGAAATCCAGAGTAAAAGGGTATGAAAGGTGTAACAGGAGGACGACCTCAAAGATGTACTATGAAACGAATGTTAGGAGACGATGGGAAGCAAGATGAAAGAAAGAGAATATGGGCGGAGGTACAGTCAAAGAAATGAAAGGGGTCACATCTAAGGACTTGAGGGACGCTGCAAAGAACACCGAGTAACTCCTACAGTGCGAGTGAGAGGTGCACTGACTGCACTACCCTCCTTAGGAGTATATAATACATAACAATTATGGTATCATTCCACCACGACCATTATAACCGCGCGCGACTCAATCGTTGATCAATGGCAACGCAGAATAAGATAAAATTCATACGCCAGAACCACAACGCGGGTAACGAGCTCGTCGTCTTCCATCCAGCATATTGGAGCGAAGTACGAAACCAATATCGGCGAGACGAAGACGCCGGTGATGGCACAATGCAAATAATGGGCGCGTCTCCATCCACGACGTCGGGAGAGAGAGGTATGAGACCAATATCGGTGGTGAGGAGACCCATCCATGACGAGAAT
>NC_087205.1:24341198-24343698 GCF_015104395.2 Macrobrachium nipponense | reverse complement strand
AATCTTGATCCAGTTATGAAAATGAAGGTACACTTGTTAGGGACAAACTTCGAGTCCATCTATGGGGGGTTATTCCACAACGATTGACAGACAGGTATATTGGTAGATGGGTCGAAGGTTTACGGGAAAATATATTTGTCCTGGAGAATGAATATTCGACAGTTTGGAAAAACTCTCAATATAAACATTTAGACCTGAAATGATTCTTGACGTCGTAAAAAGGATAAAATTAGTGGATAAAAAGACAGTTGTACGGGAATTGTTTGGGTAGTGATCTGTTATAGAAAGGCTGACTCTCTCTCTCTCTCTCTCTCTCTCTCTCTCTCTCTCTCTCTCTCTCTCTGTGAACATGTACGCATGCGTCAATATGGATGTTTCTGGATTTATTACACCTTGCATTCCGGAGAAAGGTTTTAGTGATATTTCAATAATTTCAGGTTTTTGTTGCAAATTAGCCACTTTTCTGTATTAATTAAACCATTAATCCAATTTGACGGCGCTGCATAATGTTGAATGTTGAAGAAAATCCATACAATTTGCATTAAATACGTAATATCACTTAGATCAGCGGACAACTCTTTACACTGGATCAATCTCCACGTAACACATCAAAATGAGAAAAATATCGTTCCTTTCCATTCATGCTTTGACTTCAATCTTTTACATTCACTCTTTATTTTAAGCAAACGGATCTTTTACTAGAGAAAACGATCATTTAATCCTCCCCACAAACGACTTAGTATGTAACAGGGAAGGCTATTACACGGACTACATCCTTCTCGAATAGGAGATGAACAAGGGAGCATTAGCCAGTTAACAGCACCGCTGAGGGAAAGGAGAGAGAGGAGAGAGAGAGAGAGAGAGAGAGAGAGAGAGAGAGAGAGAGAGAGAGAGTCTGGCCCAAAGGCAATGCAGGCACTGTGAAATGGAAGGCGCCCGGGAAGGCTAAATGGAATTCGCCTGATGGATTATCCTTGTATCCTCTTCCCGAAGACTGATGCTGCTTTGGGATGGCAGAAGCAGACTGAGCCAACAGAGGATGCGGGACAAAGCAGCAGCAGCAGCAGCCAACACATTCTATTTACTCTCTCAACGCGTCGAAATTTAAATTCCGTTGGACGGTTCCTTCTTCTGTTCCCTAATCCGTCCTACGGTCTCACTGCAACACCCCCGCCCTCCATATCATTCCCCGTCCCCTATCAACCGGGCCCCCCCACTCCCCCGCCCCCGCCACCTCCGAGAGTCTTCGATCTTAAAACCCTGCATAAAAATCACCCTTGATATTTTCTGGGGGAAGTTCCTGGCCATTGTTACGTTTCCTGTACATGAACCTGACATTAGGGATGGGAGATTGCAGAGCTTGAGACGGCTGTCTCATGATTTTTTGTTCCTCTCTCTCTCTCTCTCTCTCTCTCTCTCTCTCTCTGTAATATCCTAAATGCAGTTGTCCCATAGTATAATCTAAATCTGTTAATTCTTTATGTTAAATTTGATGACATATATCAAAAGATTCTTCAGCAGTGAACTCCAGCCGCTATTTTCTTTATAACTTCATATTTCTTCTCTTGTCTCCCTACCTCTTAGTCCGACAATTTGTCTGTTCTTTCTCCTTCTGTCTGTGCGTTTGTTTGTTCCCCACTCCAGATATTCATTTTCCAGCCATATTAACTTATTCAGTGAATCTCATTCATATTCTGCATGCAGGGCTCCTCTTTCTCTAGAGTCTTAACTAATTAATGTTTGGGTTGTTCGGTAAAACTGAAGTCATCTTCGCCAACGATAGAATCTTCCTAGTCATAAATGCGTTTCTAAAATTACCGTATTTGACGTACTCACGA
The DNA here is from genome assembly GCF_015104395.2 of Macrobrachium nipponense. Lineage (NCBI taxonomy): Eukaryota > Metazoa > Arthropoda > Malacostraca > Decapoda > Palaemonidae > Macrobrachium > Macrobrachium nipponense. The sequence goes on along the minus strand of NC_087205.1, from coordinate 24,341,860 downwards.
AAGACAAAATGCACGCACACAATATATAAATATTGATTACACATACACATATATATACATACATATATACATAAATATATATATATTATATATATATATATATATAATATATATATATATATATATATATATATATATATATATATATATATATATATTCCTAACCATAAGAAAGTTTGTACAAATACAGCAGTTTATGTACACACGGAGGCCAAATATTACACATACACAAATATATATGTGTGTGTGTGTGTTTCTCATTTATAGGCTATTATAATTTTGTCATTTACATGACAACTGTCCATTATATTTTATTACACGCGTCAATCCAAACGTAAACGCAATATATATATATATATATATATATATATATATATATATATATATATATATATATATATATATATAAAACTTCTTGACACGGAAAGTCAAAATGGAATATTCAAGATGACAGAAACGACACACACAGACACACAGAGCCGAAGAAAATTTGCATTTTAATAAAATATATCTTTGACTCCCAGGTGTGAACACTTCCAATATTTTCGTTGATTGCAGTATTCATGACGTTCCGAAAGACGCCTTTGAGCCTTTGAAAGTAAAATTATTACTTTGGGCCACCGATGATTTATTTAAGTTTTTTGAATTGCCTCTTGCTTTGA
>NC_087205.1:24326198-24331198 GCF_015104395.2 Macrobrachium nipponense | reverse complement strand
TGAACTCTCTTTCGAGACAGACAGAGAATTTCCAGCCCTGTGATTGGCTTATCAACAGCCACCAATCAGGAGCGTCATAAGGGACTGGCCTAGCTAGACATCAGCTGTACGGTTGATGTGAATCTACTGTAGTCCAAAATGCATAGGTTCGAATCCAGGTCAGGGGAGGTGCAATTGAAATGTAAGAATCCATTTGGTGTCAGCTATTTACATAACTTGGTGAAATCGAAGTCAAAGTCGATTTCACTATGAAAGCATAAACGCATCATGTAAAATTGGCGACATACCATCAGACATTCACTATACTAAAGACTCTTACGACTATAATGATACTTGCTAGGAAAGTTATTGGTGTTTGTGTGTAAATAAATAAATAATTAATAAATAAATAAATAAATAAATATATATATATATATATATATATATATATATATATATATATATATATATATATATATATATATATATATATATATATATATATAATGACATGACATACGCACAAAATATACTTAAATCTGTACATATACACACACACACACAGACACACACACAGACACACACACACATATATATATATATATATATATATATATATATATATATATATATATAAAGCAGATGTTCCCCTATCACTATTGCATATACTATTTTTTCCATTCCAGTAAAGCTTTACCTAATTACAAATTTTTGATCTTTCTCCCGCAGGGCGAAGCTGCAAATGTTTTGCAAACCAGTGCTGGAAAGAAAAAAAAAGAAAAAAAGACAGAATGAAAGTGACGCTTCTTGTCAGATAGGGAAGGCGTCTGTCTGTCTCATGTCAGCGGCTCACCTGTAGTAGAAGCAGGTTTTATTGACTTAAGGAGGAGGAACCATGGACGCCATCGTCTCGTATAGCGTTTTATAAGGTCTCTAATGAAGCTGTGATGATGATGATGAAGGATCAAGCAACTGTTCTGCTCAAGTGATGCGTGACAGTAATAAAAAAAAAGAGGGAGAGGAAAAAAGGATCGAATAGTGGTGTGTCGAGTAACAATTTGAATTTGACCTGGTGTAACGGATACTCAAATCTGAAACAGTTAGTGCTACTCTAGTGCGCATGCGTGGGTGCATTTACTGTACTCTTTATTTTCATTATCCTTTCTATTAAAGTGGAGTGAAGGATATGGGTTTAAGAATTGTGTGATGATGGATATGATCTCAGAAGTGATTTATTTTACCTTCTTTTTTTTAAGTGAATAAAAAGGGGGCTTAAGAATTCTGTGATGGATTTGATCTTAGAAGTCAAAGTTAGTCAGTGATTTCTTTCCTTTCTACATTGAAATGCAATAATTGAAGAATGCAGTTTGGATAAGGGAATGAACAGTGAAGAAAAGGTTCATTCACGCAATATGAAACTGAATCAAACGGAACCTTTACCGCAGAGCCATTTCTAAGTGGAAAAGTGAACTAGTAGAAATAAAAAGGCCAGGTCTTGGCCTTTTCACGACACTGAAACGTTAGAGAGCCGTTTTTTCTATCATTTTCAAATTCGAACGAATGTTTCACCTTAGACAAGTTGTGATGTTTGTATGTAAAAGCCCACGTCCCATGAACTCCTGGGTATAATAGAAACGAGTTCATGGCAAGTAACGGTCTTTTGATCCACTGTGTGGAAGTGTATCGTTAGATAACCGTTAATATGTCTTGGTATATAAATATATATATGCTGGGACGTAGATGTATTCCGGAGAATGAAGCAGATTTCATTTAATTGACTTGGTAAGCAAGTCTACCACTGTTATTTCCTCTGGGGCCATGTTGGAATTTGTGATCACACACTACTCTCATTCGAGATCCTGCACCGACGAAGCTTTGTACATTTCTCGCCTTTGTAAACGATTTGTTTTTCGATGAAGTTTTTGCTCTTCGTAATCAGTGTACATATGGACGAAAGAGGTACATAAATGGATGAACGAACTAAATAAGGACTTTATAACTATACTTCTCTGGTGAAGAGAATACTGTCAAATATCTGTGGTATATGAGAGAATGACTGATCGTCGTCATTCCGTAAGTCCCGTTTTATTTTATATATAATATAATTTTGTAAATATAAACTTAAACGAAAATGATTTTTTCATATCGAAATGATCTTATACTACTTTATTAATAACAAATAATATTAACGACTTCCTTGTTGAAACTGGTTGTTTTGTTTATATGACTCTGACTTGTGTATCATTTCCTTATTATCAATATAGACTGCTGCCTACATCGTGGCAAATGGCTATTGTAACCAACCTAATATGCTATCAATATTCTACAAATGAGTCATTATTGACCACTGCATTTTCCATTCTCGAATCATTTATTTCATACGTTGTCAATTCATGAAATATTCCATCCAGAAGTCATAGGTTATGGTTCTGCTTTCTGCCGATATTTCATCATCAAACTGGTCCTTTCATTTGCCATTTTCCCAACAGCTTAGGGGAAATATGTTCGCTGTTGCTGTGTGTTGTACTTTTGTAATCATGTACCAATCAATCAATCAATCAATCAATCGTCGTTTACGAGGACAAAATTATCCATTACAGTGTTTGGAATTTTTTATATATGATATATAATGCTCGTTTTACCTTATTAAGCTGTCTGTTCTTGACTGCCACATGATTTATTTCTAAACATAAATGTCATTTATTCTCTATTTACACAAAAATAATTATCAAGTCAAAAGGAGGACAAGACGAAATGAATAACATTTAACTCAAGAATATAGGCGACACGAGAAGATTTAATTTTTCTCTCTTAGTGCTGTCTTCGGGATTGACTACTTTCAAAGCCCCCCCACATAAACCACAATAGACAATCACACACACAAGTAGTAAATAAACATTTGCCGCTTTATGATTTCCTGAAGGTATTTTCAGCTGCAAGTTAATTAAATCCTGTTGCTGTGTTCAAACGTATCTTGTAAATATTAATTGGGTTATTTTCCAAGCGAGAGTAGACTGTTCTGAACGTCCAATACTGCTTTAATTCATACGATTAGTTTTCCTGCATTTTTTAAATATTATTTTCAAACTTGTAAATGCCACTATTGAGAAATTAATCTTAATACGGAAGTTACGAACAATTTCACAGCTTTGTGCACAAACAATATACACAATGAATAACGAGTTTTTGCTTTTGAGAAATAATTGAGTCTTTACGTATCTCGTGTATTTGTCATGTTAAATCGGTTTCAAGTTTTTATTACGCATTAATGTTCACAATCAGAACCAGTGAATGAGACATGAAAAGTCAACAACAATCTATATGAATGACTGAATTTCATTCGAATGAGTTTTCTGGGGAGATTGTAGGTTTACAATGGACATCAACAAAAGTGTTGAGAGAGAAGTAAATGGAAATTAATTAGCTATGTCTGTTTATTAATGCCGTAGCCGCTAAGACGATTCTACGTACAGTATTCATTTCTCCTTTACCTCTCCATCTCTGTATTATGAATGAGGTTCGTATACCTGGTGTATGTTCCAACTCAGTATACATGCATATATATACTTCGCCATACTTTTACATAACTTAGTAGGATGAAGGAAACGTTTCTACCTGAAGCATTCCACTATCTTGTTATTATTACTCGTTAAATGAAAACTCTAATCTAATCTAGTCATTTTTAGTGTGTCGTCGAACTCCTTTGTATGATCATTCGGAATGATTATTATTTTCTTCTTTATTTTTGTTTTTTTATCTCATTCCATTCCTCTGTTAGTTTCTTGTTCCAGCTGTTTGCTTGACTGAATAACTACTTAAAACTCATTTACCATTATTTACTCATTGCTCATATTTGGTATTCTATAACGTACCATTTGCCAATAATTGAAAATACTTAATATTATGAGAAAAGTGTCTCAACGGCTACGAGAAAAAGTCGAAAGTAATGAAGACAAGGGGACATGTATTAAGAGCTCCCCAAAATCTTTTGCTCAACTGAGAAGGAATGGCGATGGGAAGAGATACTCACCTTGCTTGATGACCACATGCGATCATAGAAAATAGCTTTAACAATATTCACCTCTAAACGAAAAAGGTGACACACGCCTTTGCCTACCCTGTGTTCTCGTTATGACAAAAAGTTCCTTAGATATGAATGCCTTTTGTGTCATAATGCATTTTCGTTTTTGCATTTCACTTGCGTTTATCACTGTGTATTTAAATCTGAGACAGTTTTACGAGAGCAGTCATCTGTAAGCAAGAAGTTCTTACAGATTCTGCATTCTTTGTTTGACTTGCATCTGCGTCCAAGGTAAAATTAAAAAATTTAAAGATATACGATTTTTTTTCTAAACTGAAGAAAGAGAAATACACATGAAACGGGGTAAGATAAAGAGAAATGCCAAGCAGAAATTAAAAAAAAAAAAAAGACACTGGCGTACCCTTACTGATTAGAAGGGGGGTCATAAATCCTATGTTTACTCCCTGTAATAAAGATAGGTGTGTGAATGTTTTATATTACCTTGTACGTAAAGATAAAATAAAAAAAACCATTTGTTTATCGTGATGTTGAACTCAAGATTAAATGTGATCCAAAACTAAGTGACTTGTTTCACGTTTGACATTTGCATGGGTGTAAGTGGTCGGTCTTCTTTTTTTAGGGCCGACTCTTTGTACAGTACAAATTTGATGGCGTTGGCAGAAGCCTTTATTTGTAATAAAGGATGAAACAAAAAAATTGTCTAGTCTCATTTAACCTATACTCTTTGATACATAACAATATGGAGTACAAAGCAGCTGGCATATCTTGTCTTTTATTGAAGACACCTTCATTTTAGAAACTACAGAAGGATTCGGTCGATGATAATTTTGCGTCTCTCAATGTAACTGGCAACTGCTTTGAATCTCCTCCGAACGATGTGCCAGGTAAATTATCTTATGTAACGAAATGTGAAATTTACTACGTCTCTCCAGGGTCACTTAGACCTGGCAAAGTGGCAAGCGGACAATTTCGACTCCAT
>NC_087205.1:24313698-24321198 GCF_015104395.2 Macrobrachium nipponense | reverse complement strand
CTATAACAGCCAACTAAGAGGGGGAAGACAACCACCCAGAAATTCCTGAAGCCGAACCAACAAAGTAAGAGACTCTGGGAAAACATATGGAGCAATCCGGTATCACACAACAAACATGCAACATGGCTCCAGGAAGTCAAGGAAGAAGAAACAGGGAGAAAAAAAACAAAGATTCACAGAGACCACGACAGACACAGTCAGACACCAACTAAAGAAAATGCCTAACTGGAAAGCCCCAGGTCCCGATGAAGTCCATGGATACTGGCTCAAAAACTTCAAGGCCCTACTCCCACGAATAGCTGAAAATCTCCAGCATTGTATCTCAAATCACCATGCACCCAAATGGATGACCACAGGAAGAGCATCCTTAGTACAAAAAGACAAGAGTAAGGGAAATATAGCCAGTAACTACAGGCCTATCACCTGCCTACCAATAATGTGGAAGTTACTAACAGGTATCATCAGTGAAAGGCTATACAACTACCTGAGGAGACAAACACCATCCCCCACCAACAGAAAGGCTGCAGAAGGAAGTGTAGGGGCACAAAAGACCAGCTCCTGATAGACAAAATGGTAATGAAGAACAGTAGGAGAAGGAAAACCAACCTAAGCATGGCATGGATAGACTATAAGAAAGCCTTCGACATGATACCACACACATGGCTAATAGAATGCCAAAAAATATATGGGGCAGAGGAAAACACCATCAGCTTCCTCAAAAATACAATGCGCAACTGGGAATACATACTTACAAGCTCTGGAATAAGACTAGCACAGGTTAATATCAGGAAAGGGATCTTCCAGGGCGACTCACTGTCCCCACTACTCTTCGTAGTAGCCATGATTCCCATGACAAAAGTACTACAGAAGATGGATGCCGGGTACCAACTCAAGAAAAGAGGCAACAGAATTAACCATCTGATGTTCATGGACGACATCAAGCTGTATGGTAAGAGCATCAAGGAAATAGATACCCTAATCCAGACTGTAAGGATTGTATCTGGGGACATCAGGATGGAGTTTGGAATAGAAAAGAAAATGCGCCTTAGTCACATGCAAACAAAGGCAAAGTAACGAGAACTGAAGGGATAAAGCTACCTGATGGGAGCAACATCAAACACATAGATGAGACAGGATACAAATACCTGGGAATAATGGAAGGAGGGGATATAAAACACCAAGAGATGAAGGACACGATCAGGAAAGAATATATGCAGAGACTCAAGGCAATACTCAAGTCAAAACTCAACGCTGGAAATATGATAAAAGCCATAAACACATGGGCAGTGCCAGTAATCAGATACAGCGCACGAATAGTGGAATGGACGAAGGCAGAACTCCGCAGCATAGATCAGAAAACCAGGAAACATATGACAATACACAAAGCACTACACCCAAGAGCAAATACGGACAGACTATACATAACACGAAAGGAAGGAGGGAGAGGACTACTAAGTATAGAGGACTGCGTCAACATCGAAAACAGAGCACTGGGGCAATATCTGAAAACCAGTGAAGACGAGTGGCTAAAGAGTGCATGGGAAGAAGGACTAATAAGAATGACAGACAGAAAAGAGGACTGGCACAACAAACCAATGCACGGACAATACATGAGACAGACTAAAGAACTAGCCAGCGATGACACATGGCAATCGTTACAGAGGGGAGAGCTAAAGAAGGAAACTGAAGGTAAGATAACAGCGGCACAAGATCAGGCCCTAAGAACCAGATATGTTCAAAGAACGATAGACGGAAATAACATCTCTCCCATATGTAGGAAGTGCAATCTGAAAAATGAAACCATAAACCACATAGCAAGCGAATGCCCGGCACTTGCACAGAACCAGTACAAAAAGAGGCATGATTCATTGGCAAAAGCCCTTCACTGTAGCCTGTGCAAGAAACATCAGCTACCTTGCAGTACTAAGTGGTACGAGCACCAACCTGAGGGAGTGATAGAAAACGATCACGCAAAGATCCTCTGGGACTATGGTATCAGAACGGATAGGGTGATACGTGCAAACAGACCAGACGTGACGTTGATTGACAAAGTCAAGAAGAAAGTATCACTCATTGATGTCGCAATACCATGGGACACCAGAGTTGAAGAGAAAGAGAGGGAAAAAATGGATAAGTATCAAGATCTGAAAATAGAAATTAGAAGAATATGGGATATGGTAGTGGAAATCGTACCCATAATCATAGGAGCACTAGGCACGATCCCAAGATCCCTGAAAAGGAATCTAGAAAAACTAGAGGCTGAAGTAGCTCCAGGACTCATGCAGAAGAGTGTGATCCTAGAAACGGCTCACATAGTAAGAAAAGTGATGGACTCCTAAGGAGGCAGGATGCAACCTGGAACCCCACACTATAAATACCACCCAGTCGAATTGGAGGACTGTGATAGAGAAAAAAAAAAAAATAATAATAATAATTAAAGAACTTTTCTGCTATCAAATGTTGGAGAATCTCAACAGAGAAACTTGCAGTAACTGCAAAAAAAAAAAAAAAAAAAAAATGGAAAAGCTAAGTTTCACATTAGGGAAATTTATTTCCATTTACAGAAACGTGAACGATGAGAGCAAGAGTTATCGTAATGCCCAAGATTTTTTTCTTCTTAGCAACCCTCCCTTGATTCCACCAATAAATAAATAGATAGATAATTAAATAAATAAATAAAATGAAATATGATAAAATAAAAAAATGCTTATTCATATTAAAACTAAAATATCAGGCATGGGTATATGTTGGAGCAATTTTACCTCATAAAAGAGAGTTCAGAGGTTCACCGTTGATGTCATTGATTGATGGCCATTCACTGCACAGGAGATTGTGGACATTGGTAGTGAATTCGTTTATTTCAGCAGCAGCTTAGCAGCTGCACAATGGAACTGTGCTCAGTGATGTGGACGGTTTCGTTTCAACTGCGAAATTTAGTCACAAGGTCGGTGTTATTATGATTTTAATCTTTTTTAAAGCTTGAGATGATGAGAGTCATGGATGCAATTTCTTTTAGTATACTTATTGATTGATGTTTCACATCCTGTGTTCTAATATATATATATATATATATATATATATATATATATATATATATATATTATATTTTTTATTTTGAAAGTCATTCTTTCTTCCATTTATACCAGCTATGAATGCTTTATATTCGCTTCATTCATTTCCATCAGGAATAATGTTATCGTATTTAGATCATAGGATTTTAGTCTAAAAATACCAATGTTCCCATTTCTTATTACCTTCTACAGATCCTCTACGATATCTGGGCTCTTTTCTCATAAGAGCTGAATTTGTCCACTGTGACGTTGAGAAAGTTTTGTAATCGGGAACTTGACATTCCTTCCTATACTTATTCTGCGATCTTTAGAATTCACTATCTGATCTCGTGTTCCTAACTTTCGATCGTCAAGCGAGAGAGACCTATCGCTTGCTCAAATGTAGCCTCCCATTATCTTTAATTTTTTATGTCCTCTCTTTCCATCTGGCCCTGGCCACACAGGGACACAGCGTTGCCGAAATTAACTGTCGTTTCTTACCAGGTCTAAATGGGGCAGGCAACCTAGACCGAAATAAGAAAAAGAATGCTAGAGACTGACTTATAGACTTTTGGCACACATGCCAAGCACTGGGACCTATGAGATCATTCACCACTGAAACAGAAATTGTCACGTGAAAGAAAATGGTTTTGAAAAAAAGGGTTTAAAACTGGGAGGAAAAAGTCAAAGAAGTGGCACTATGAATCAATTGTTAGGGAGACTGGTGGACAGTAGGAATGGAAGAAAGCGGATATGAATGGAGGTAGAGTAAAAGAAATGCAAGAGGGTTCCCGCTAGGGAGCCGTAGGGATGCTGAATGACTTTATGTAATGCCTACATTGCACCGCATGAGGTGCACTGACGGCACTATAAACCCTTTACGGGGAAAGGGATGAGAATAATGGAGAAAATGACATTTTTATGCGATGAGAAATAAAAAGAAATTAATCAATAAACACTGGTTAAGCTGAACTTACTATATGTCGTAAAGTACTCGACTTTTTATTTTTTTTTATTTTTTTTTTTTTTTTTTAGCTTTCCAAGAATTAAGCGTTTTGGGACTGGAAGAAAAATTTTCTGGAAATGCTCACTGAAAAAAAAAAAAAAAAAAAAGAAAAGAAAAAAAAGGATTGTACACTTCCTCTTCCAAAGAGAGATATAATCAAATTGGACAACCGATGCAGTTTTTCTTTGGGGGGAGAAAAAGTCACAAGGGAGAATTTGGAATAGGTGCAAAAACACCATTCTGACCATCGTTTGGCAGAACCATCAGATATTTCTTTGCCCTGTCGAACCATAAAACGCCGATGTCTCCTGAAATTACAGTTTAACATTTTACAAAAAATGAAAAAAAAATGTTGATCTCCTCACGGCTCTTCAAAGTAAATAACAGGCTTGATCAAAATAAAACCAGGAACAATACTTGAAAATACGTGTTGATAAAAATGGGCCATAACGCTGGCTGAAATGTAATATAAATATAAGACTTTATAACATCAAGGGTGATCATGAGATTTCCAGGAAGCATTCTGCAACTTTCTAAAAGTGATCATGATATTTCCAGGAAGCACTCTGCAACTTACTAAAAGTGATCGTGAGATTTCCAGGAAGCACTCTGCAACTTTCTAAAAGTGATCGTGAGAATTCCAGGAAGAACTCTGCAACTTTCTAAAAGTGATCGTGAGATTTCCAGGAAGAACTCTGCAACTTTCTAAAAGTGATCGTGAGATTTCCAGGAAGCACTCTGCAACTTTCTAAAAGTGATCGTGAGAATTCCAGGAAGAACTCTGCAACTTTCTAAAAGTGATCGTGATTTCCAGGAAGAACTCTGCAACTTTCTAAAAGTGATCGTGAGATTTCCAGGAAGACTGCAACTTTCTAAATGTGACTGTGAGATTTCCAGGAAGCACTCTGCAACTTTCTAAAACTGATCGCGAGATTTCTAGGAAGCACTCTGCAACTTTCTAAAAGCGATTGTGAGATTTCAGGAAGGACTGCAACTTTCTAAAAGTGATCGTGAGATTTCCAGAAGAACTCTGCAACTTTCTTAAAGTGTTCGTGAGATTTCCAGAAAGAACTCTGCAACTTTCTAAAAGTACTTATTAGATTTCTAGGAAGATCTCTGCAAACTTTCTAAAAGTTGGATCGTGAGATTTCCCAGGAAAGCATTCCTGCAACTTTTAAAACTAAAAGGTTGATCGTGGAAGATTTCAGGAAGAACTCGGTCTACTTTCTAAAAGTGATCATGAGATTTTAGGAAGAACTCTGCAACTTTCTAAAAGTGACCGTGAGATTTCCAGGAAGAACTCTGCAACTTTCTAAAAGTGATCGTGAGATTTCTAGGAGAACTCTACAACTTTCTAAAAGTGATCGTGAGATTTCCAGGAAGTATTCTGCAACTTTCTAAAAGTGATTGTGAGATTTCCAGGAACAACTCTGCAACTTTCTAAAAGTGTTCGTGAGATTTCCAAGAAGAACTCAAGAACTTTCTAAAAGTGATCGTGAGATTTCAAGGAAGAACTCTGCAACTTTCTAAAAGTGTTCGTGAGATTTCCAGGAAGAACTCGGCAGCTTTCTAAAAGTGATCGTGAGATTTCCAGGAAGAACTCTGCAACTTTCTAAATGTGATCGTGAGATTTCCAGGAAGAACTCTGCAACTTTCTAAATGTGATCGTGAGAGTTCCAAGAAGCACTCTGCAACTTTCTAAAGGTGATCGTGAGATTTCCAGGAAGAACTCTGCAACTTTCTAAAAGTGTTCGTGAGATATCCAGGGAGAACTCTGCAACTTTCTAAAATCGATCATGAGATTTCCAGGAAGAACTCTGCAACTTTCTAAAAGTGATCGTGAGTTTTCCAGGAAAAAAAAAAAGAAAAAAAAAACAAAAAACGAAGAACTCTGCACTTTCTAAATGTGATTGTGAGATTTCCAGGAAGCAATCTGCAACTTTCTAAAAGGGATTGTAAGATTTCCAGAAAGAACTCTGCAACTTTCTAAAAGTGATTGTGAGATTTCCAGGAAGAACTCTGCAGCTTTCTTAAATTGATCGTGATATTTCAAAGAAGAATTCTGCAACTTTCTAAAAGTGATCGTGAGATTTCCAGGAAGCACTCTGCAACTTTCTAGAAGTGATTGTAAGATTTCCAGGAAGAACTCTGCAACTTTCTAAAAGTGATTGTGAGATTTCCAGGAAGAACTCTGCAACTTTCTAAAATCGATTGTGAGATTTCCAGGAAGAATTCTGCAACTTTCTAAAAGTGATCGTGAGATTTCCAGGAAAAACTCTGCAACTTTCTAAAAGTGATCGTGAGATTTCCAGGAAGAACTCTGCAACTTTCTAAAAGTGATCGTGAGTTTTCCAGGAAGAACTCTGCAACTTTCTAAATGTGATCATGAGATTTCCAGGAAGCACTCTGCAACTTTCTAAAAGTGATTGTAAGATTTCCAGGAAGCACTCTGCAACTTTCTAAAAGTGATTGTAAGATTTCCAGGAAGAACTCTGCAACCTTCTAAAAGTGATCATGAGATTTCCAGGAAGAACTCTGCAATTTTCTAAAAGTTATTGTGAGTTTTCCAGGAAGAACTCTGCAACTTTCTAAATGTGATCGTGAGATTTCCAAGAAGCACTCTGCAACTTTCTAAAAGAGATTGTATGATTTCCAGGAAGAACTCTGCAACATTCTAAAAGTGATTGTGAGATTTCCAGGAAGAACTCTGCAACTTTCTGAATGTGATCAGGAGATTTCCAAGAAGCACTCTGCATCTTTTTAAAAGTAATTGTGAGATTTCCATGAAGAACTCAGCAACTTTCTAAAAGTGATTGTGAGATTTCCAGGAAGAACCCTGCAACTTTCTAAAAGTGATTGTGATATTTCCAAGAAGAACTCTGCAACTTTCTAAATGTGATCGTGAGATTTCCAAGAAGCACTCTACAACTTTCTAAACGTGATTGTAAGATTTCCAGGAAGAACTCTGCAACTTTCTAAAAGTGATTATGAGATTTCCAGGAAGAACTCTGCAACTTTCTAAAAATGATCGTGAGATTTCCAGGAAGAACTCGGCAACTTTCTAAAAGTGATTGTGAGATTTCCAAGAAGAACTCTGCAACTTTCTAAAAGTGATCGTGAGATTTCCAGGAAGAACTGCAACTTTCTAAAAGTGATCGTGAGATTTCTAGGAAGAACTCTGCAACTTTCTAAAAGTGATCGTGAGATTTCCAGGAAGCACTCTGCAACTTTCTAAAAGTGATTGTGAGATTTCCAGGAAGAACTCTGCAACTTTCTAAAAGTGATCGTGAGATTTCCAGGAAGAACTCTGCAACTTTCTAAAAGTGATCGTGAGTTTTCCAGGAAGCACTCTGCAACTTTCTAAAAGTGATCCTGAGATTTCCAGGAAGAACTCTGCAACTTTCTAAAAGTGATCGTGAGATTTCCAGGAAGAACTCTGCAACT
>NC_087205.1:24303698-24308698 GCF_015104395.2 Macrobrachium nipponense | reverse complement strand
ATAAAAAAAATAAAACTAAGAAAACTGTACATCGCGATCTTAATAAAAATGTATAGTTTACTTGACATGAAAATGTAATAAAGACTCAAGGGAAATCTATAGTCGCTAGGTTTTTGTAAAAACAACTACTTTCCTATCTTCATAAGAACTTCGCGAAGTTAGAATTCAGTTTTGCTCCAACATAGATGAGAATATTACCTTTTTTTTATAGCAATTCTAGATATAGTCAGTGATAATATGAATATAGTATATATAGGTGTGTGTATATACATATGTATATATGTGCAATCACACATATATATAAATATATATACCTATTTATATACAAACACGCACAATCGTAATATATATATACATATATATATATATATATATATATATATATATATATATATATATATATATATGTCTATATCTATATATATCTATCTATCTATCTATCTATCTATATATATATATATATATATATATATAATATAGATAGATAGATAGATAGATATATAGATATATATATATATATATATATATATATATATATATATATATATATATATATATATATATATATATATATATATATATATATATATATAGATAGATAGATAGATAGATAGATAGATAGATAGAGTAGATAGATAGATAGATAGATATATATAGATATAGACATATATATATATATATATATATATATATATACTATATATATATATATATATATATATTATATATACTATATTGTAGCGGGCGCGAGATGCTGTGCAAAGGGTGGGCCTTTTAGGGGATTACACTTCCGGGTTTTGGGGGTTTTGGGAAAAATGCTGAGTATTTGGCGAAGTGAAGAACAGTGTTCATCATTTCGAGAACTGGAGTACCGTGTTCATCGTTAAAGAATTCAAACGTATCTTAGATGATTTGCACGAGGAAAAATGTTACTTTGTCCTCATCTTCATAAAACGTGATTGTTCTTGGTTTCTTTCAAGCTGACGATTTTATATATATATATATATATATATATATATATATATATATATATATATATATATATATATATATGTATGTGTATATATATATATATATAATAATATATAATATTTAATATATAATAAGTTTATATATATATATATATATATATATATATATATATATATATATATATATATTATATAATATATATATATATATACTCATATATATAATGTAATATATATATATATATAATATTGTATATATATTATATATATATATATCATATATATATAATATATATAATATATATATATATATATATATATATTATATATATATATCTATATATATCATATATATATATACATTATATATATATTATATATCTATATATATATATATATATATATATATATATATATATATATATATATATATCGAAACATAACTAGAATTGTATAAACGTAACATTCTGAAAGTAATATAAACACAAACTTATACATATATATATATGATATATATATAAATATATATATATATATATATATATATATATATATATATATATATATATATATATATATATATATATATAATATATACACATCGAAAATAATAGGATTGTATAAACGATAACATTCAGTGAAAAGTAATATAAACACACACTTATACTATATATATGGTATGTATATATATATATATATATATATATATATATATATATATATATATATATATATATATATATATACTATATATATATATATTACATATATATATATATATATATATATATATATATATATATATATATATATATATATAATATATAATCGTCAGCTTGAAAGAAACCAAGAACAATCACGTTTTATGAAGATGAGGGACAAAGTAACTTTTTTCTCGTGCAAATCAATCTAAGATAGCTTGAATTCTTTTTAAACGATGAACACGGTCCTCCAGTTCTCTAAATGATGAACACTGTTCTTCACTTCGCCAAATACTCAGCATTTTCCCAAAACCCCCGAAATTGTAATCCCCTAAAAGGCCCTCCCTTTGCACAACATCTCGCGCCCGCTACAATTCGGCATTCCTCCTCCGAAAACGCCCTAACCCCCCCCCCCCCCGAGTGCTGTGTCGATGGTTGTAACTGGCGGCCTTCGTGGCTGTTATGAAAAACATTTCGAGTCTCGCCAAAGTATGATTTGCCCATCGCTGCATCACAAACGGTTTTCATTGATGAAAATTGAAAATGTGATCTTGTTTCATTATCCTGTGTCGATGAGGGCTAGTAATCCTCGTCAAGCATAAGGATTGTTGGCGTATTTTGAAATATACGCATATACCAAGATTTACACATTAAATACTGAATGCAAACTTACACAATGCACAAGGTAAATTTCACCTAGGCTAAAAGCCCAATAAACAAGACATGATCAGACCTACAGCTTACTCGAGGCGCGTGCTATAAAATCGATGGTCAAACAGCACGTTGTTTCATAAACGAAAATTAAAATAAATACACTATATTTCATGAGGAATAATATTGTTCTGTATTGTTTAACATACACATTATTTATTTTTTCACATTTTTATTCGAATAAATACATCATAAATATCCTATCTCCTAAAATTCGTTTATCTTTTACTGAATGTAAAACACCTTTTTCAGAACTTTTTAAGCTTTTCCATACGGTTTTCCAACAAGAACAACAACAACAGCAAGAAGAAGAAGATCAACAACAAAGTAGTTTCTAGGCCACTCCCCGAATATGCGAAAATGCGACTCCATTTTGACTTAAGAGATACTAATGGGATTTTGATCCTGCAGCAGGGAACTCGGAACCGAAGAATTATCATCATAATGAAACTATTCTAGAACGGAAGAATTATTATCATAATAAAACTACTCTAGAACGTAATCCGCTTTACCAGCCAAGTAAAAGTAGACGGAACAATTCATCGGAGAATAAAGTTGAAATAATTACTAGAGTTCTTTGAATAAATCATTTTGAAAAGGCTTTATAATAATCCTAATAAAATATGTGAACATTTCATAAATGTGTATGCTAAAATCAAGATTTGGTAGGTGCCTTTTTCATGTCTGTGCATCGTCGAAATAACCTTAGGAATTAACATTAATTCCATTCAGGTATCAAGCAGCTCTTCTGTATCAAAGCACATTTGAAAAGTGTCTTGAATAATACCATGTTATTCCCGGAAAAAGGTTCTGAGGAGGTCAAATTTAACATTTGGAAAGCTGGGTTGGTGATTTTCTTTATTTAAAAAAAAATAAAAAAATAAAAAAATCAGTGATTTATTTGATTTTTTATTTATTGAATTTTTTTATTTATTTGGTTTTTTATTTGTTAGACGTTTTTTTAATCATTTTTTTTCCGCAAAATATGTTTTATGACAGAATTACTATTGATTTATCTTTTAGGTTTCCAGTTCTGGCCCAAAGTATGTAACTGCAATTTTTTTTATATCAAAATAAATAGATGCAGCACAGTTATGCTCAAGTTTTTACTAACCCCCAAAATATATTTTTCAATTTGTTGCTTTCAAAAAAAAAAAAAATAAATAAATCAGTTTGATTTAATCATTGCCAACCCTGTTGGAAAGTAGTCTGATCTCTTGCAACCCTTCTCGTTGTGGAATTTATGTTTCGATTCACGAACGTGACTCCCAACCAATACTGAGTGAATGTTTGTTTCAGTATTTATGGATGAATTCTTTGTAAAAGCGGTGTCACGCAATCTAATGGAAACATACGGAGATGGCCCCCACCCCCCACCCCCCAAAAAAGAGGGTCCTACAAAAAATGTGTCAGTGGACAACAGGCTCTTTATAAGTAACCCAACTAAAACTACCTGGAAATGCAGAAGAAGGCAGAGAATTCCACATTCAAAAAGTTAATCAATGGCAAATTCTTAAAAACCCGAGGATTCTTGAATTTGATGCTTCTAGGTTGGTAGTTACAGTCCTGGGACTAGCTTTTATTACCGTTGGCAGAGCTACACGGAATTCAGGATTTGTTCATTCTTGCATAGACTAATTTCAGCCTTAATTGGGATACCAAAAGATATATCCAAAATATTGATAAGAAATACCTTACCCTAGACAATATGAATAAATTGTGGGCTTGTGAATAAATCTTTCTCTTGCGTGGATTACCACTTGCTGCATGAATTATTATTATTATTATTATTATTATTATTATTTTTTTTTTTTTTTTTTTTTTTTTTTTTTTTTGCTCTATCACAGTCCTCCAATTCGACTGGGTGTTATTTATAGTGTGGGGTTCCGGGTTGCATCCTGCCTCCTTAGGAGTCCATCACTCTTCTTACTATGTGTGCCGTTTCTAGATCAACACTCTTCTGCATGAGTCCTGGAGCTACTTCAGCCTCTAGTTTTTCTAGATTCCTTTTCAGGGATCTTGGGATCGTGCCTAGTGCTCCTATGATTATGGGTACGATTCCACTGGCATATCCCATATCCTTCTTATTTCTATTTCAGATCTTGATACTTATCCAATTTTTCCCTCTCTTTCTCTTCAACTCTGGTGTCCCATGGTATTGCGACATCAATGAGTGATACTTTCTTCTTGACTTTGTCAATCAACGTCACGTCTGGTCTGTTTGCACGTATCACCCTATCCGTTCTGATACCATAGTCCCAGAGGATCTTTGCCCGATCGTTTTCTATCACTCCTTCAGGTTGGTGCTCGTACCACTTATTACTGCAAGGTAGCTGATGTTTCTTGCACAGGCTCCAGTGGAGGGCTTTTGCTACTGAATCATGCCTCTTTTTGTACTGGTTCTGTGCAAGTGCCGGCATCACTTGCTATGTGGTTTATGGTTTCACTTTTCGTATTGCACTTCCTACATATGGGAGAGATGTTATTTCCGTCTATCGTACTTGAACATATCGGTTCTTAGGGCTGATGCTTGTGCCGCTGTTTTATCATTCCTTCAGTTTTCCTTCTTTAGCTCTCCCCTCTAGCCATTGCCATGTGTCATCGCTGGCTAGTTCTT
>NC_087205.1:24288698-24298698 GCF_015104395.2 Macrobrachium nipponense | reverse complement strand
TCTCCCACATCTTCCGCTCCATATAATTAATACACATATAACTCGTTTTGTACCTTTAGTTATCTTTTAGCTCCTTCATTCGTTGTTATCTTCTGTTCTCATTCGTCCACTTTCTGATTTCCTCGTTCATTGCCACATGACTAATTCAAACCCCTCTGCCTTTTTGGGGATGTCTCTATTTATGCTATTATTATCATTATTTCTCCTATTCTCCGCTCCTCTTTTGTCCTGTTTCCCTTTCATCCTTCTCCCAGACGTTCGTCATTATGCATCATATTCCATGCATCGGTCGTCTCCCTTCATTGTATGATATCTTCAATGTAGCTGTCGCGTCTCAATGTCACTCATTCGCTTGTGATTAGTAAAGGATTTTTTTTTTTTTGGCAAGTTTGTAAGTGCGAATGGCAGTATGTAAAATCTCTCTCTCTCTCTCTCTCTCTCTCTCTCTCTCTCTCTCTCTCTCTCTCTCTCTCTGCTGTTCAGTGTATTCTGTTATTGTTTTGTTCAAGACATTATTTCTAAAAGCAGTTTGTAATTAATTATGAGCGTTATTTTTTATGCAGTTAGTATTCAAGTTCTTGTGCTTGTTACTTCGTATTATTATTCACCGGTTAAATTATCTAGCAGAATATGTGAGGACTAAAAAGGAGTATTGCTGAAAAAATATAAACCAAGAAAACTTAATTAAATTGATATATATCATATAATATAATTATACATATATACTATAATTATATATCACACATATATATAATACACATATATATATATATATATATATACTATACTATATATATATATATATATATATATATATAGATATATATATATATACACTGACAATATTTTGAATGCTTCAAAAGAGCATGGGGGCCAAATTTATTTAGTAACTGAGATTGGGGAGGGAACTATTTTATGTTATTTCACTTCTATTAAGATTATTACTTTCATATATATATATACATATATATATATATATTATATATATATATATATATATATATATATATATATATAATATTATATACA
The DNA here is from genome assembly GCF_015104395.2 of Macrobrachium nipponense. Lineage (NCBI taxonomy): Eukaryota > Metazoa > Arthropoda > Malacostraca > Decapoda > Palaemonidae > Macrobrachium > Macrobrachium nipponense. The sequence continues at coordinate 24,297,669 of NC_087205.1, read as the reverse complement.
TGTATATTTATTAAATTATATATATATATATATAATATACACTGACAATATTTTGAATGCTTCAAAGAGCATTGGGCATTTATTTAGTAATTGAGATTGGGGAGAACTATTTTATGTTATTTCACTTCTATTAAGATTATTACTTTTCATATATATATCTATATATATATATATATATATATATATATATATAGTATATATATATATATATACATAGGTACCATATGTATATTGTTTTTATATATATATATATATAATATATATATATAAAAAATATATATATATATATTATATATATATATAATATGTTCGTCATTTGCAAAATAAGAAAACATAACACCTTGGAATACTATGATGTATTATTCCCCGCGAAGTTTCGCTTGATAATACTATTTATGTTTCGTCTACCGTCATGTAACTGCATGGTTTCAATACTGGAGGCTCCTTGCAATGTAATAATACAAGGCTTATTTTTTAAAACGTCATAATGCCAATAATTCAAACAAAATACACAATATAATACTCGATGAATGATTCCAATCCTACACTATATAAACATACGGACATATTATAATATATATATATATAGTATATATATATGTATATATATATATATATATATATATATATATATATATATACAATTTTAATTAAGTTTTTCTTGGTTTATATTTTTCAGCAATACTCCTTTTTAGTCCTCACATATTCTGCTAGATAATTTAACCGGTGAATAATAATACGAAGTAAACAAGCACAAGAACTTGAATACTAACTGCATAAAAAATAACGCTCATAATTAATTACAAAACTGCTTTTAGAAATAATTCAAAGTATTTAATGGATATGAATTCACGCAAATCATTTTACCAATCTCAGTTACTAAGTAAACGTAAATGCAGCAATGATCTGTCTTACCATTTAAAGTATTGTCAGATATATATATAATAATATATATATATATATATATATATATATATATATATATATATATATATATATATGTATGTATATATTTATATATATGTATATTTATATATAAAATAGATATATATATATCATATATCATAATATATATCTATATATATATATATATATATATATATATATATATTATTATATAGATATATATATATATCTATATATATATATACATATATATCATATCATATCCATATATATATATAATTATATATATATGTATGTATATATTATATTATATAGGTATATATAAATATATATATAATATATATATATATACTATTTATATATATATTTATATGATATATATATATATATATATATATCATATATATTATATATATATATATATATATATATATATATATATATATATATATATATACACATATATATAATTATATATATATATATATAATATATATATATATATATATATATATATATATATAATATATATATATATATAGCTGACAATACTTTAAATGAAGACAGATCATTGCTGCATTTACGTTTACTTAGTAACTGAGATGGGTAAAATGATTTGCGTGAATTCATATCCATTAATACTTTGAATCCGTTTACTAATGCCCTTATCAGCACTACTATACGATCATATTATAAATAAAGCAGAAGATGACACTAGAAAAGGGGGAGGGGGAAGGGGGGAGGGGGCGCTTTCGATTCAACCTTTATTCTGAAAGTGGTTATTAAAGTAAGTGGTTATTAAATACACATAGCTTCAATGACAAACATACCAGTCTTTGATCAGCGGCCATAGCATAGCCTCTAACTTCTAGGTGGAATATCGGTGGAATCAACTTTTTTTTTCTTTTAGAAATCAAGAAAAAAGATCTTTTCGGGTAATTTCCTTTCCCCCCAAAAAACAAAGGTATAAATGGTTCCGAAATTCACCTTTACCCTTCGGGAGGGGAGCTAACCTTGCGAGTATAACTCTATTTACTTTTCTCTCACTCTCTTTTTTTTATTCCTTCGGAATCTATGCTTTTGCAGAAAGCTCTATGAAACAGTACAGGCGAATTTTTGACCTGGTTGATTAACCCTTTGTCAATCAGAGGCAGTTTTATTTTATACTCCAAATCACTTTCTACATTAAAGGGGGAAGCAGACCCCTTTGATCTAACCATCCGAAAATATAGCCACTGAAGAATGCATTAGCATTTTAAACAGTAGTGAAATGGCTGAAATTCAGAATGTAGGACAAAATTCAAATAAATCTTTTGGAATATATTTCAGTAAATTTCATAATGGATACAACGTAAACATTTAGAGATATAATTCATATCATTAGTAGCATAGGTTACATACATGTCATTTTTTATCATACAATTTTTTTATCGCGGTTTTTTTTCTTTCTGAATCATACGAGCAAATACTTTCTAATCGGGTAAAAATTAAACCTTTGCACTTTCGATGCCAGTTTGTTACTGCAAATCAACCAATCATGCAGTCTATCTAAAATACCGTTTCAATTTCCATCTTCTCCCTACATAGCTACCATCCAGGTATTTTTCTCTTGGCATTGACTTTGTTTTTAATGAATTAATTTTTGTAAATAATTGACTGATAATAAGACTTGCCTGGTTTCCTCATTCAAGCGTGTTTCTGAGTGGTTCTTCGAAGTTTCGCCGTTTCCTTTGTCCCAAACAAAGACAAGTTGAAATATTACACCGCTTTTCTGGCAGTTATACGCTTTTAAAATTGACGCCGTAAAAACTTCCAGTCCTTTTTATTTCTTGGCTCCGAATCCGAGATGAACGTAAAAGGAAGCTTCCCTTTTGTTATTCCCTTAAAATGCTTCCTTCCTCTTCTCTTTACTCTGCTAACTTTAATTCTCTTTACTCTGTTAACTTTATTCTCTTGACTCTGTTAATTTTACTTTATGCACAGGAACTCCCACATATGTTGTTCCGTTTTTATTTGATTCTATTCATTATGTTGTATTGTCTCGTTCCGATTTGCATAACCGAATTCTTCAACGAAAGTTAAAAATAACGCGGAAAGACGACGTATATCTAAATCGGTTTCAACTGATAAACTTTTTATTTCCTTAATTGCAGAATTTGTATTTTTCAAGGTATTGCGAGCATTGCAGACGTTTCATTAATTATACAATACTTTTTTGCTACATAGTTTAACAATGTAGCCAAAAAATATATATGTATATTCATTGTATAATCAACTATATTGTATAATTAACTAAATTGTTTTTATTGATTGATTTCAAAGGGTATGAATCTATACATTCGTCATTAATTTCCTTCTTAAAAGTGCCTTAAATTATATTTAAATGAGATTTAAACTTCATTTCTTAATGTTCACTGCTCTCTTTTATAATTATCTCTCATTTGTAACGTTCCCATATACGGCCAAGTTTCTTATGATACTTTAATTAATGTGAACATTTTATAATGCAGAAGCTTAGTTATCAGGTCAATAGACGTTCCAGTCCATGTCAAATCACTTTGCGAAAACCGTAATTAATAATTATACTAATAACAGCAAAACTAACGGCATAAACAATAATACCAATAACCAAAATTGAGGTGTTAAAAATCACTTTTAGCCACTGAAATATATACCAAAAATAAAACGAAGTTAAGGGGAATAATTAATGCTTCAGATATTAATATATAGATAGTGGCTGACTGAAATTTTTTGAAACGCAAATATATTAATTTCTGGAAAGTGAACGTTAAGTATGTATGTATGTATGTATGTAAGTGTATACATAATACATATGCGTATATATGTATAACAGAATCACGAAAGTTTGGAACGTGCTAAATGCATAAATAAATGAAAGATAAACACTTCGTAGCTTATATCCTTATTTATACATATACATATACAACACACACACACATATACATACATACATACATACATACTATATATATATATATATATATATATATTATATATATATATATATATATATATATATATATAGATATATATATATATATAACGTATGTCTGTATATCTTGAGTTAAAGTCAGTCTCGGGAGGGGAGAAAGGACTTGCGGTCTTACGAAAGACGAATTTACAACCACGAAAACAATACAGCCTTTTCACCAAAACTATACTATACGTCTCCAAGCCTTTGAAACTTTATTTCTGTCTTTCCTCTTCCTTGTAATTCTGAGATTTCAGTCAGAAGGGAAAGCTAAGTCGAGAGACACCTGTTTTTGACAATTCCTGTCGAAGAGCAACTTCGGAGAATAGAGTTATGATTTTTAGTAGAATCATTCGACTATTATTTTATTCCTTAAGCCAATTTGTAATATTTTATATAACGTTCTTATTTACGGTTCAGCTATCTTTCCAATTATGATATGCGAGTTCGATGGCAATAATAGCATATGAGTCAGAATTGATTTCCATTAGGAATTCAGAATCCAAATGCATCAGTTAGCCTCAGCTTCCAGATGGGGGTTTTCATCTGAAAGGGGGAGAAAATGGCTCTCTGGCCTCTGTTCTGAAAGGTCATGAGTTGCGCGTTGTCAAATGTAAAGCCGTTTTGATTCTGGACATGAGGAAAAGGTCCCAAGATAGTTTAAAATTCCTCCGTCTGTTTCTCTAGAGAGGAAAGTGTTCGCCACTTATGCATGATTTCTCGATGGCAACATGAAGAGTGAGAGACTGGCAAAGAGAACACTTCAGCATTGACCCTCTATGAAATCAAAGGTAAGTAGTAACGGTTTCAAGGTCCTTAAAAGGTCTTCTATTCGATTATAAACCATTACCCCCATATACTTATGGGTCGGTTTTGAGTGAAGGGCCAGCGCCTGATTTAGTCTTGCCGAACACACTTCTCTCCCACGAGAAAGAGCCTAAATTGATCCTATCCGGAAGGAAACTTTTACCTGAACTCTGTTTCTTGAAAATTTTCTTGTAACTGTGGTTACTGGTCACCTCTCTCTCTCTCTCTCTCTCTCTTCTCTTCTCTCTCTCTCTCTCTCTCTCTCTCTCTCCTATATACGATCATATTGGCGGTGAATTCCACCGACTCTGAATTTGTTAGAACAATAACGGTGCTGTATGATATACAAATGGATTTTATGAATATTTAAAAACCGATAAGCCCTTGTTTTAAGATTCCAATATCAAGTACTTTATTTGTATTGTGCACCGCAATAACATCTTAAATAGCATCTAAATCAATCAAATAAACTGCGCGGTTGACGGCAATTTACTAGTTATATATATATATATATATATATATATATATATATATATATATATATATATATATATATATATATATATATATATATTAAATATGTGTGCATATGTACATGTATATGTATATATATACTAATATATATATATATATATATCTATATATATATATATATATATATATATATACATATGAAGGTATTTGTTGCATTTCATGTGGTACATTTCTCCTTTCATACGATCTAGTTGTTTATTGAAAACTCATATAGGTTATTTCTGTTTTGTGTTTGAAATGCTTCAATTTAAACAGCTACACACTTCTTCGGACAATGAGGGCACATTGATTCATTCAATCTATTCAGTGGCGTCAACAAAAAACGAATTTATTTGTTTTTTTCTATATGATAAAGATTTTGTTTTGGAACTTTCGTTGACTCGAAATAAAACCCAAAACCCACCTGAAAATTAATTCGTTTTCAAAAAAAACTCCATAGCTGACTAAATTTTCGGTTCGTATTATTTATTCCGTAAGAAAATATAATCTCACTTTCTACGTCATATGATGTGGAATGCTTGTTTATTCAATGTGGTGATTAAGAAATAAATGATCAAATATGATCAAACTTGTTTTAAGGAGTTCGACATTTTTGCGACTTCATAAAATCGTAATTTGTCTTTCTAGGTACTACATATCATTTAGAATATTTCTTGATCACAAAATACAATCTAATTTGGTTTTGGGCAATATGTATAAAAAAAAGGAATGGTTTACGTCATTTACTTAACGAAAAAAATAATAATAATAATAATAATAATAATAATAATAATAATAATAATAATAATAATAATAATAATAATAATAATAAATAAAAACCAGGAAACATATGACAATACACAAAGCACTACACCCAAGAGCAAATGCGGACAGACTATACATAACACGAAAGGAAGGAGGGAGATGACTACTAAGTATAGAGGACTGCGTCAAATCGATAACAGAGCACTGGGGCAATATCTGAAAACCAGTGAAGACGAATGGCTCAAGAGTGCATTGGAAGAAGGACTAATAAAAGTAGACGAAGACCCAGAAATATACAGAGACAGGAGAATGACAAACAGAACAGAGGACTGGCGTAACACACCAATGCACGGACAATACATGAGACAGATTGAGGAACTAGCCAGCGATGACACATGGCAATGGCTACAGAGGGGAGAGCTCAAGAAGGAAACTGAAGGAATGATAACAGCGACACAAGATCAGGCCCTAAGAACCAGATATGTTCAAAGAACGATAGACGGAAATAACATCTCTCCCATATGTAGGAAGTGCAATACGAAAAATGAAACCATAAACCACATAGCAAGCGAAAGCCCGGCACTTGCACAGAACCAGTAAAAAAAGAGGCATGATTCAGTGGCAAAAGCCCTCCACTGGAGCCTATGCAAGAAACATCAGCTACCTTGCAGTAATAAGTGGTACGAGCACCAACCTGAAGGAGTGATAGAAAACGATCAGGCAAAGATCCTCTGGGACTATGGTATCAACGGATAGGGTGATACGTGCAAATAGACCAGACGTGACGTTGATTGACAAAGTCAAGAAGAAAGTATCACTCATTGATGTCGCAATACCATGGGACACCAGAGTTGAAGAGAAAGAGAGGGAAAAAATGGATAAGTATCAAGATCTGAAAATAGAAATAAGAAGGATATGGGATATGCCAGTGGAAATCGTACCCATAATCATAGGAGCACTAAGCACGATCCCAAGATCCCTGAAAAGGAATCTAGAAAAATTAGAGGCTGAAGTAGCTCCAGGACTCATGCAGAAGAGTGTGATCCTAGAAACGGCGCACATAGTAAGAAAAGTGATGGACTCCTAAGGAGGCAGGATGAAACCCGGAACCCCACACTATAAATACCACCCAGTCGAATTGGAGGACTGTGATAGAGGGAAAAAAAAAAAATAATAATAATAATAATAATAATAAGGACAAGAGTAAGGGAAATATAGCCAATAACTACAGGCCTATCTCCTGTCTACCAATAATGTGGAGGTTACTAACAGGTATCACCAGTGAAAGGCTATACAACTACCTAGAGGAGACAAACACCATCCCCCACCAACACAAAGGCTGCAGAAGGGAGTGTAGAGGCACAAAAGACCAGCTCCTGATAGACAAAATGGTAATGAAGAACAGTAGGAGAAGGAAAACCAACCTAAGCATGGAATGGATTGACTATAAGAAAGCCTTCGACATGATACCACACACATGGCTAATAGAATGCTTGAAAATATATGGGGCAGAGGAAAACACCATGAGCTTCCTCATAATTACAATGCGCAACTGGAATACAATACTTACAAGCTCAGGAATTAGACAAGCAGAGGTTAATATCAGGAGAGGGATCTTCCAGGGCGACTCACTGTCCCCACTACTCTTCGTAGTAGCCATGATTCCCATGACAAAAGTACTACAGAAGATGGATGCTGGGTACCAACTCAAGAAAATAGCCAACATAATCAACCATCTGATGTTCATGGGCGACATCAAGCTGTATGGTAAGAGCATCAAGGAAATAGATACCCTAATCCAGACTGTAAGGATTGTATCTGGGGACATCAGGATGGAGTTTGGAATAGAAAAATGTGCCTTAGGCAACATACAAAAGGGCAAAGTAACAAGGACTGAAGCGATAAGGCTACCATATGGGAGCAACATCAAACACATAGATGAGAAGGGATACAAATACCTGGGAATAATGGAAGGAGGGGATATAAAACACCAAGAGATGAAGGACACGACCAGGAAAGAATATATGCAGAGACTCAAGGCGATAATCAAGTCAAAACTCAACGCCAGAAATATGATAAAAGCCATAAACACATGGGCAGTGCCAGTAATCAGATACAGCGTAGGAATAGTGGAATGGACGAAGGTGGAACTCCGCAGCATAGACCAGAAAACTAGGAAACATATGACAATACACAGAGCACTACACCAAAGAGCAAATACGGACAGACTATACATAACACGAAAGGAAGGAGGGAGAGGACTACTAAGTATAGAGAACTCCGTCAACATCGAGAACAGAGCATTGGGCAATATCTTAAAACCAGTGAAGACGAGTGGCTCAAGAGTGCATGGGAAGAAGGACTGATAAAAGTAGACGAAGACACAGAAATATACAGAGACAGGAGAATGTAAAACAGAACAGAGGAATGGCACAACAAACCAATGCACGGACAATACATGAGACAGACTAAAGAACTAGCCAGCGATGACACATGGCAATGGCTACAGAGGGGTGAGCTCAAGAAGGAAACTGAAAAAATGATAACAGCGGCACAAGATCAGGCCCTAATAGCCAGATATGTTCAAAGAATGATAGACAGAAAAACAAGTGCAAAAAGAGGCATAATTCAGTGGCAAAAGCCTTCCGCTGGAGCCTGTGAAAGAAACATCAGCTACCTTGCTGTAATAAGTGGTACGAACACCAACCTGAAGGAGTGATAGAAAACAATCAGGCAAAGATCCTCTGGGACTATGGTATCAGAACAGATAGGGTGATATGTGTAAATAGACCAGACGTGACGTTGATTGACAAAGTCAAGAAGAAATTATCACTCACTGATGTCGCAATGCCATGGGACACCAGAGTTGAAGAGAAAGAAAGGGAAAAAATGGATAAGTATCAAGACCTGAAAATAGAAATAAGAAGGATATGGGATATGCCAGCGGAAAGTGTACCCATAATCATAGGAACACTAGCCACGATCCCA
>NC_087205.1:24276198-24283698 GCF_015104395.2 Macrobrachium nipponense | reverse complement strand
ATGAAGGACACGATCAGGAAAGAATATATGCAGAGACTCAAGGCGATACTCAAGTCAAAACTCAACGCCGGAAATATGATAAAAGCCATAAACACATGGGCAGTGCCAGTAATCAGATACAGCGCAGGAATAGTGGAATGGACGAAGGCAGAACTCCGCAGCATAGATCAGAAAACCAGGAAACAAATGACAATACACAAAGCACTACACCCAAGAGCAAATACGGACAGACTATACATAACACGAAAGGAAGGAGGGAGAGGACTACTAAGTATAGAGGACTGCGTCGACATCGAAAACAGAGCACTGGGGCAATATCTGAAAACCAGTGAAGACGAGTGGCTAAAGAGTGCATGGGAAGAAGGACTAATAAAAGTAGACGAAGACCCAGAAATATACAGAGACAGGAGAAAGACAGAAAGAACAGAGGACTGGCACAACAAACCAATGCACGGACAATACATGAGACAGACTAAAGAACTAGCCAGCGATGACAATTGGCAATGGCTACAAAGGGGAGAGCTAAAGAAGGAAACTGAAGGAATGATAACAGCGGCACAAGATCAGGCCCTAAGAACCAGATATGTTCAAAGTATGATAGACGGAAATAACATCTCTCCCATATGTAGGAAGTGCAATACGAAAAATGAAACCATAAACCACATAGCAAGTGAATGCCCGGCACTTGCACAGAACCAGTACAAAAAGAGGCATGATTCAGTGGCAAAAGCCCTCCACTGGAGCCTGTGCAAGAAACATCAGCTACCTTTGCAGTAATAAGTGGTACGAGCACCAACCTGAAGGAGTGATAGAAAACGATCAGGCAAAGATCCTCTGGGACTATGGTATCAGAACGGATAGGGTGATACGTGCAAACAGACCAGACGTGACGTTGATTGACAAAGTCAAGAAGAAAGTATCACTCATTGATGTCGCAATACCATGGGACACCAGAGTTGAAGAGAAAGAGAGGGAAAAAATGGATAAGTATCAAGATCTGAAAATAGAAATAAGAAGGATATGGGATATGTCAGTGGAAATCGTACCCATAATCATAGGAGCACTAGGCACGATCCCAAGATCCCTGAAAAGGAATCTGGAAAAACTAGAGGCTGAAGTAGCTCCGGGCCTCATGCAGAAGAGTGTGATCCTAGAAACGGCACACATAGTAAGAAAAGTGATGGACTCCTAAGGAGGCAGGATGCAACCCGGAACCCCACACTATAAATACCACCCAGTCGAATTGGAGGACTGTGATAGAGCAACAATAATAATAGTAATAATAATAATAATATATACTAATAATATGATTCTCAGATTTACCTTCATTCATTTACCAAGCTCTTCAGTACGTTTCTTGCTCATATTCACAGACCTTCTACAATAATAAGCCAGCTATACCAGCAATAACACCATCTGAACACCAGAGACGACCCCGCCCTGACATTGACCTCGTTTATGGAATAATACCAACACCGACGACAACCCCTACTTGACCTTTACCTGTGATCCTCCATTCCACTACACCAGTATACTGATGATACCAGTATTGACAGCGAAATCCTGTTGTAAATATAATAATACATTCAGTATTATTCAGATTTCTCCTAACATGAATATTGGCCAATTATTGAGAAGTATCGCTGAGCCAGAGAAGCGAGTAATAAGAAAAAAAGAAAAAATAATATATAAAATCAATTCGCTGAATTCAGCCATTGTATTCAATAGAATTTGTTTAAAAGAAGGTCTTCTTGCAAATAATAATAACAATAATAATAGTATACTTCTCCACGTGGAAAAAGCTAAATCTTATCTTCTCGTATTTACACAATGGAGCTCAATAAGCCTCGACTTGCATTATCAGTGCTTTTGTCTCTCTCTCTCTTTTTTTTGGGGGGGGGGGGGGAGTGGGGGGGGGGGGGCGTTTCTAAATAATCATATATTGAGTTTGCTGTCTATTCCCAACACTCGAGGTTGAAATTCATCCTCTAGCCTCAATATTTGGTAAATGAACAATTCGTGATGAGACCTCCAGCGTACTCGGGACTCGTGCAAGATTGTATGAATATTATAATCCTAACTTGACGTGAATTGGTCGTCATAACTAATAATCATACTTAGTACTGCTTATATACTAACAACTAGGATCGAATAATAGAAGGAAATAAATTAGACACGTTCATATATCCTCAGCTATAAGTGGAAACAGTCTAAATTCAGTGCACCAAACAAATTAATATGAACTAAAACCTACAGTCAAATAGAGCCTTGTTTTGCCAACGAAAATTGGAATAAATACGCTGTACTTTACTAGAAATATTTGTTCTATACTGTTTTACATGCACATTATTATTTTTTTTTTTTTTTTACATTTTCATTCTAATAAATAAATCATAAATATCGTATGCTAAAATTTCTGTTTCTTTAACTTGACACGAAACACCTTTCGCAGACCTTTTTTAGGCTCCTCCATAGACCTTTCCTACCCCCACAACCCAACAACAACAAAAACAACTTAGTTTGTAGGCTTACTCCCCGTGTAAGCGAAAACGGTTGAATCATCGCCTCTTAATAAATGACAGCTCATCTGAGTCGATTAAATAAAGTGAAATTCACAGAACATCCGATTCGGGATGTAAATACTTCCAGGATATGATATAATCAGGTGGAGTTGAATCATGAAACAGTTCCGAGAATGAGGTCACACGGCCAGTAGACCTATGAGAGAGAGAGAGAGAGAGAGAGAGAGAGAGAGAGAGAGAGAGAGAGAGGGAGGGGGGGCGGGGTGGTGGATGGGGAAGGAGTGGCTGGAGTTCATATAAAGACGAAAAATTAGATAAAACAAAATATCGAGAAAAGTGGAGAGAGAGAGAGAGAGAGAGAGAGAGAGAGAGAGAGAGAGAGAGAGAGGCTGTTTTGCTATTCCACTCTTCAAATACCAAGGAGATAAAACTCGCGCATAAAAACTAGAGGACAAACAGGAACAGAGCTTTGATACTATGATGTCGTCTCTCTCTGTTGCTCTTGATATGAACGAATGAAGATGAACGTCACAATCGCCAATGAACATTAAGATGAAAACAACATCGCCACAATTAGGACGAAGAAATACGCAAAAAATAAAAAGATAAAAAGTCGAAAAATGACGGCAAAAATAAAGCGTTCAGCAAAAGGTGTTCAGTGGGCGGGGTCAGATCTTTTGTTTTGGGGGGTTGGCGGATGTTCTTCCTCCTTCCCTTTTTTTTTTTTTTTTTTTTTTTAAATCCATGGATTCATTCGCGATACTGTTAGATGCTTTTGCGTAGTTGACGCAATCGCTAGTTTCTTTCAGCTGGATTTGTGTTACCCATCAGGCAATCTTCTCTCTTCGCATTTACCCAAAGCAAACGATAAACCTCGATTTGCAGCCCGCGTTGTTTTTATTATTATTGAAAATATGTATATGCAGGTATTATGTAATAAACTTCAACAGCCTTTGATTTACAAACCTAGCTCACATGGAATAGTGTTTAATATTGTAACCAGAAGTATATAAAAGGGTAAATAGAAATGATTAACTTCCTCTATAATCTTTAGGATTCAAAAGTAAACCATCAGAAACGCACTTTGTTTTTGTTTCATCGAAAAAAATTAAATTCTCATTCACCTCCGCGTATAAGTTATTTCGTAATCCTTCGACATTACTTCGAGCGACAGCACACACTTCCTCACCAATAGCTTCTACATTTGTTTTTATTTATATAATTTTTTTACGGCGTTCAGTGACAATAGCTGCTGTGACGCCATTTTAAAGGAATAAATAAATCGAACTGATCTGCTTTATCAATTTCTCAATTTGAAAGATGCCAGATTCTCCAAAGCGTTCATGAATTACGTCTCCAGTGTACTCCCTCCACTACTTTCATTCCACAATTTTCCAGTATTCCTTTGCCATCATCTAATTGGCATTTGAGATACCTCCCGTAAACTATTCACACGCAAAGTAGCTTCGACCTTTTATTTCTGGGTGTTTTTTACTTCCGGCTAAAAGTGTACAGTTCTAAAATCGCTTCGTGCGGGGGAAGTCAAACATCACACGAGAAACCGTACTTTTTAGGTTAAAGGGCGCATCATTTTTTTTTTAGAATCCTTGAGCAAACGACTTAGTTTCTGTACGTTCAGAAAACGTTGCTTTTGCTTTTACTCCTCTTTCAGCGTTGACACGCTATTTGAGAGCCGTCCCCCCCAAAGGCGTCCCCGCAAAAAATAAAAAATGTTAATAACCACCTTATCTCACAAATACTATTTTTATGTCACCTATTGCCGCACGAATTGAGAGACGAGAAAAAAAAAGATTCTTCTCAGAATCACTCTTCAAGCAATAAAGTTAAACAAAGTTACAATTTTTTTTTTTTAAATACCGACTCTTTTCACGTTTCTATTTCAGTCTTCTGAACCGAAGCTGTAAAGATCTGTCAGTATTAGATTCTAGATGGGATTTCATCAGAGGAGGAAAATAATTGACTCTTGGAATTTAGCGCTCAAATATCACTCAATGCTTCCTATTTTAGACGAATGACAAACGCTCTCAGCTCTATCATTTAATGCTGGAAAGGACACATTTCTTCTTCTTCTTCTTCTTTTATTTTATTTTTTTTAAGGTTCAAGCAACTGCCTTTTTTTTCTTAACACGTAAGAATGAGAGAGCCAGAATTTCTATATCAATATTCTAAATAATAAACTAACAGCTAGTTGAACATATAATGTATGTATATATGAATGTGTGTATATGTGTATATGCATATATATATATATATATATATATATATATATATATATATATATATATATTTACACACGCAATATTCTGTTGCTAAGTGGTTCAACCCCATTCACGTCCTACTGCACACTTATTAGGGCCTGGTAAGTGTTTGCTTGAATGGAGACAAGATTATTCTGAAGTGACTGTTTTAATTAAAATGATTACAATGAATAACATCTCAGATTATTCTGAAAAGTGTTTTGATTAAAATGATCACAATGAATACCATCTAAATCCTGACTTCTAAATTATTCCAGTTTGTTACTTTCATTTCCTAAAATCAAAGCCATTTTGCATTCCATATAATCCGATGTGCAAGGGAAAACTACCCGTTGAATATTTACCATTCTTCATATCCCGGCATAAATCATCAAAAGTTTATGTGGCATAGATCAAATCAGCTAAAGTACACTGCATTTGAAAGCATAAAACAAAGTCACATTGTACGAATTTTCATTTTGGACGACTGCGTAACAGAAGCATCATTGCTCGTCAGACTCAGTTTAATTTAATGACCCTCCTATGGACGATTTGAATGTCTGTGCACTGGCGGCGCTGATTTAAGCATCAAGCATAGTGTAAAGAGGGAGAACAGAATACATTAAAAAAGGGGAGGATTTCGTGACGAGAGATTTCTGGCAACTAGAGGCTGCTGCACAGTGTTGCCAACTAGCGTATCACATAATGACTGAAATGTAAATTAAAAATCATCTTGTCTTTGGGAAGTTTCCACGTTGAGGCAACTATACAATTATTCAGGCGGCGATGAAAATCGCAAGAAGAAGAAGAAGAAGGTAACTACATCATAAATTCATTTTCAATGATAAACAAATAACAAGAAACGAAACCTCTGGTACCAGCTCACAGTTCCTGTAACCTAGATATTTCTGGCCTAGACTTCTGCAATTATAGTAAATTCACATCAACTGTGCATTTGATGCCTAGGGCAGTCCCTTATGACGCTCCTGATTGGCTGTTGATAAGCCAATCACAGGGATGGAAACCCTCAGTCTCTCTCGAAAGTTCACATTGGTAGGATTTATGTTCCACCTCTCCTGATGGATACGCCTTGCCAAAGTATCCCTCAGGAGAGGTGGAACATACATCCTGCCTATGTGAACCCTCGAGAGAGACTAAAGCTTGCCGCACACTGAGCCCGAACGGACGCGCCCGAACAGAACCGAAACGTCCGATAGAAATCGAAAGCATGCATTCTTACCTGACTGCGCACACTGGGCCAGAACAGGACGGAACCGACGCGCCAGAACAGAATGGAACCGACGCAGTATTCTTTGAAAGATATTTTTTCTGAAGCGTCGGTGGCGTCTGACAGGCTGCGCATGCGCAGAACGACTGCAGCGGTTGTTTTGGAGAGGGTTGCTGAGGAATTCGGAGGTTAGTGTGATAGCAACAATTTGGTTTGTGTTTGTTAACTATAATAATTGTTTTCACAAAAGGAATTATTGTGAACATTCATTAAGTGTGTAACAATAAATATTGTTGAAAGCATGCAAAACAGTGTGCCTACGGAAATTTATTTTGGTTTATTTTTGTTAACTGTAATAATTGTTTTCACAAAAGGAATTATTGTAAACAATTAATAAAGTGTATAACAATAAATATTATTTGAAATCTAACTTTTTATTACATACCTGAGTGTAACAGCTAGCCGTTCCTCTGTTGAAATACAGCTTCTTAAGTTTGTATCTTGTTTGCATATGTCTGCTTCTATATGTAATAGTAGTTCACAAAATTTTTCGTAGCGCATACGGAAATATTGGAAGAAGTAAGAACTTTATGTTGTCCCGTTTTAAATGTGGAAATAATGTTCTATATTCCCCTTCTCCCTCCCTTGATTGGCATATATTATGTATCCACATAATTTGTCGATTATAATGCAGAATACATGACCTTCTACTACCAACTGGCTGCGTCGGTTCTGTTCTGTGGCTTCTGGCTCAGTGTGCGCGCTGGACGTCGTTTCTGTTCTGTTCTGAGACTTCGGTAGCTTCGGCGGCGGTTCCGTTCCGGCTCAGTGTGCGGCAAGCTTAAGAGTTCCCAGCCCTGTGATTGGCTGATCAACAGCCAATCGAGAGCGTCATAAGGGACTGGCATAGACGGCTGATGTGAATCTACTATAGGATGAATGACTCATACACATCGTGGCACAGATTCCAACATAATATACAAAGGAACCAAAGTGGCCTCTGCCATTCACTGCCATTTGTAGTGCTGATAAAAAAAATTAGAAGTATATTATTCCGAATTGCACACCAGAATAAGGATGGAAACCTTTTTTGTAATTGAAATTATCCAGCTAATACAAATTGGAAAGTGTTAATCATATATACGTCGAGTGTCAATAATTAAATATCTTGAATAAAGGAAAAGAACATTATGAATAAAATCTTATCTATATAATGTTTTTAAAGCTTTTCATTATACCACCGTGTTCTTTCAACATAATAACATCATCAAGAAAGAAACACAAAAAGCTTAAATGTAATTTAGGCAGCAAAATATTACAGAAAACATCTAGCTTTCTCATTTCTAAAACCGGATGGAAAAAAAGGCATAAAACTGAAAAGTTTCAAAGTGATCATTTGCAAATAAAGCCACATAATCTTGTTCATTTCTGAAACCACTCTCACCGCAACAGAGAAAATGGAAATGAAACTAGAGAAATTTATATTTACCGG
>NC_087205.1:24253698-24271198 GCF_015104395.2 Macrobrachium nipponense | reverse complement strand
CAAATAAACTTAGCTTTGGGACTAGTCAAGTCTGTCAAGGGAGCTACTACGGCTGAGAAATTTGGGCAGAAACGACGATAGAATCCAGCCATCCCCAAAAATCTCTGTAGCTGTTTCCTGGTAGTAGGTCGGGTAGCCTTATGGATACCTTCTACATTAGCATTTACTGGAGCAAGAAGGCCTTTCCCAACTTCAAACCCAAGATCTGTACAGTTGCCTTGCCAAACTCACTCTTCTCTAAGTTGACTGTTAATCCTGCTTCTTGTAGTTTCTTGAAAACTTTCCTCAGAATTTTCAGATGTTCTTCCCACGTTGTAGAGTAAATCACGATGTTATCTAGGTATACACCTACTCCTTATATTGATCCTAGCAGTTGATCCATCACAGGTTGAAATGTTGCGGGTGCATTCATCAGACCAAATGGCAGAACAGTATACTGATACAGTCCAAAGGGAGTAATAAAAGCTGACAGCAACTTGGCATTCTCATCTAAGGGAATTTGATAATATCCTTTCAACAAGTCTATCTTGGAAACAAACTTGGCTAGCCCAATATTATCAAGTAACTGATCTATAAGAGGCAAAGGATAATTATCAGCCACACTGATAGAATTCAGCTTCCTATAATCAGTACACATCCTAAATGAACCATCTGATTTCTTCACTAACACACATGGAGAACTGAAGTGACTTGAACTGGGTTCTGCTAATCCATGTTGCAACAAATACTCCACTTCCATCTTCAAAACATCTCGATGATACGGTGATAAGTGATAGGCTCTTTGCTTGAAAGGTCTTCCATCTTCTTGAATCTTGATTTCATGCTTGGTCAGATCAGTATGTCTAGGCACATATGAAAAAAATTCTGGAAAACTTCTAATTACTTCACTTAAGTCTTCACCTTGTTCAACACTCAGATGTTTCAGTTTATCCTCCAAATTTTCCAAAATTGAAGAATTATTCATCTTGCTTGCAGCTCCCAATTCGTAGCCATCATCGTCTTCTGTAGATAAAGTTGTTTGGGTTACTGACACAGTTTCAGTTTTAGTTTCTGAGAAATAAGGTTTCGAGAGGTTCACATGTATCTTCCTTTGTCTTCTTCTTCTTTCTGGTGTTTCAATCACATAAGTTCTATCACTTAACTTCTGAATTATCTTGTAAGGACCTTGAAATTTATTAGTGAGGGGAAATCTCTTGACAAGTAAGAACACTAACACTTGTTGACCAACACTAAAACTTCTTAGCTTAGTCTTATCATCAAATCTCCTTTTCATTTTCTCTTGACTCATTTTCAAGTTTTCTAAAAAGAATTTTCTAATCTCTTTCAACCTTTTCCTTAAGTTCTTCACATACTCTCCTTGGCTTTCCTTTTGATTTTCTTCCCAATTTTCTGCAAGAATCTTCAACGGTCCTCTCACTTCTCTTCCAAAAATCCTTTCATTAGGTGAATATCCCATGCTCTCTTGATAAACATTCCTAACTTCAAACAACATTAATGGTAAACCAACATCCCATTCTCTTCCTGACTCAGAACAATACTTTGTCAGCATACTTTTCAATGTTTGATGGAACCTTTCCAAGGCACCTTGAGTTTCTGGATGATAGGCAGTGGATAACTGTTGTTTCACTCCTAATAAATTCATCACATCCTGGAATAACTTTGAAGTAAAGTTTGTTCCTCTGTCACTTTGTACTATTTCTGGTATACCAAACTTTTAGAAAAACTACACAAGTTTTTCAGCAACTATCTTGGCAGATATGTTTCTAACAGGGATTGCTTCTGGATATCTTGTCACAGGACACATTAATGTTAACAAATACTCATTTCCCTTCTTTGTCTTCGGCAATGGTCCAACCATATCTATAATCACTTTGCTAAAGGGTTCTCCTCTAACTTCTATAGGTTGTAGGGGGGGGGGGGGGGTGGGGGGGGGGGGGGGGGGGCTTTCTTGATGGTTTCATTCGGTTTTCCAGCTATCTGGCAGGTATGACACTCACGACAGAACCTGCTAACATCTTTGAGAAGTCCAGGCCAGAAAAAATATTTCATGATCTTCTCCACAGTCTTCCTGATTCCCATATGTCCAGACTCATGAGCTACTGCAACCACTTGCTTTCTCAATGGATATGGAATCAAAATTTGATGATATTCGCCCCATACAGCATCTCCTGGTATATCTATAGGTCTATACTTCCTCATCAGCAAACCTTCCTTCAGATAGTAACAGGTAGGAGTTTGTTGCATCTCTTCTCGATCAATAACTCTGAAGAACAAATCAGTTAACGATGCATCCTTCTTCTGCAAGTTCATCAGCTTCTCTCTTGTCACTTGACCAACTTCAAGGGTTGAATTCTCAATATCTGCTAACTCAGCTACTGTAGTTTCACTACTGTCTTCAGTAACACTTTGACTACTCGGAGTCTCTTCAGGAACATCAGGTTCTTCTTCTTCGTCGTCGTCGTCTTCTTCATCTTCTTGGGAAATCTCTTCTTGGTCAGCACTATGGGAAACTTCACTTCCCTGGAATAATTCTTCTAAGCACAAAGATCCTTCACTTGATCCTTCTTGGGTGTGTAAATCCTCAGTTTCTTCACTTACAGTCGTAGTCCTCTTCATACTTCTGGTAGTTACACAACTAGGAAACAGGTGGGGGTTATTCTTCTCCAACTCTACTGTAGGACTAATCTTCAATGGTTTGTCTGTCACTACAGTACAAGGAATAAATGGCACACCACCAACTTCATTCCCCAACAGAACATGTACACCTTCCACAGCCAGTGAGTCCTTTACAGCAAAATCAACATTTCCTGTCACCAATTCACATGACAGGTGTAAGCGGCATATAGGAGTTACTTCCTCTCCTCCTATACCTTTCAAAATAACTGAATCTCCTGTGAGACTCTTCTCCAACTGAGGGTGAGAACCACGTACTACCACACTATGGTTACTCCCTGTATCACGTAATATCTTGACTGGTACCTGTATACTTCCTTCTTGAGTTGACAGCATACCCTCATAGATATATGGCTAAAAGCTCCCACACTGCTAAGCCACTCACTGCTTGAGGTAACATTTCCACTGGTTGCTAAACATTCAGCTTGTTTAGTTTCATTCTTCTCTGGAGTCTGATTCTTTCCCACACTGCTCTTCATAGTTTGTTTCACCTGGTCGCCTTTTACAACTTGACCAACTGGTTTTGACTGCTGTTGATTCCGGTAACACTCTTGACTGTAGTGTCCTACTCTTCCACACTTGAAACTGACAACATTAGGTTTCTGTAACTGTCTTGAAAAACTGGATGAGGATTTCACATTAGCTTGCTGAGTTGTATTACCTTGTGTACTCTTGATAGTATCACTTGTAGGTGTCCCATTAAATTTGTTCCTGTTATTTGGATAAGACTTAAAACCTGGGCGTTGTTGACTCTGGTACATTTACTACTGATTATATTTTAATCTTCACTTAGTGTAGCAGCTTTGTCAAGTTTCTTCACCTCTCTCTCTCTTAAATAGGCTCTTATATGTTCAGGAATTCCCTTAAGATACTGTTCAAGAACAAGTAACTCTTCTAACTCATCAAAAGTTTTAACTTTAGCAGCTTCTACCCAACGTTTGAAACGCCTTCTCACTTTGTAAGCATAATCTAAGAATGTTCCCTTCTCATCTTTTCTTAAATTTCTGAATCTTTCATTGTAGTACTCTGGGGTCATCTGGTAAACTTGTAGCACACTGTGTTTAAGTACCTTGTAGTCTTTATACTGATCAGCTGTTAAGGCTAGATAAGCACTTCTCCCTTTACCAATCAAGACACTTTGTAGCAAAACTGACCATTTATCCTCTGGCCATCCCATGCCTGACGCCACTTTCTCAAAGTGATCGAAAAACTCATCTGGAGCTTCTTCAGTGAACTTAGGGATTAACTTCTGTACTCTCACTACATCAAATACAGGGTCTTCATTACCTTGGTTAAGGTTAGACGGTGATACAGATAATGTGGATTTAGCTTTTATTAATTCCATTTCCCTTTCATGTCTTGCGATTTCTCTTTCTTCTTTTATCCTTTCTCTTTCCTCTTCTGCTGCTTTTTCTTTTTCTCTTTCTCTCTTTCTTGTCTTTCTCTCTGCTGCTTTTTCTTTTTCTCTTTCTCCGGTTCTTTTCGCTTGTTTTTCCCTCGCTGTCTATTCCTTTCTCTTTCAGCTTGCATTCTCTCTCTTTCAGCAAGCATTTTTAGCTTAATCAAATTCTCTTCTGCTTCAATGCGTCTAAGCTCTAACTCTGCATCACTATTCTCTTTCTTTTCTGCTTGCTTATTTATGAGATCAGCACGTGCTACATTCAACAACTCTTGAGCCAATTCTAACTCATCTTCATCAGTTATTCTACCAGAGTTTATCAATGATTCCATAGCAATACATCTTATTTGTGCCTTTACCATACTAGTATACACATAACCACCACATGCCACTGCTAAAGCGCTCCACTGTGCCTTAGTCAGAGTGGTTTCAGATAAAACTTGGATGGAAGGGGCTGCTAAAAATTCCTGAACCTTGAACTGAGCCATTCTCCTCTAAGTTATCAACTTACAATTCAGTACAATAAATGCAAAACAAAATTATATGGTCACTCTCCTAACAAAATATATCCCTAACAACACCAGTATATTCTAGAGTGATAATGAAATCTGCTTTCCCGGGTCTCTGGGCACCATTAAACAATGTTACGAAGTGCCAAGTATCTGGTTACCATTCATCAGATATTACCTCACCAAAAAACCAAACACCTGAACCCTCATAACATGTACTAAACGACTGAATACTCTAAAGGCAACAGTGATCCCTTAAGACTTACCAGTATTGCAGAAAATCAGACTAAGTTCATCAAAACAGGTGTGAGGTAATCTTGTAAGTAATTAAATTAATCAAAGGGCATCACTCCATCAACAATTTTAAAAGTCTAAGTATTTCCCTGATTTCAGAAGTCTAAGTACTTCCCTGGTTCTAAGTCACTTCAAGTAAATTGAAGGAAAGCAAATCAATTACCATTCTATGTTTCTACCTATCATCAATATAATCATAATCATATATACTGGTTAGAAATAGAAAACACTTATAAAAATTTTAAATACCAAAATTTATTATTAAATTCAAAATTTATAAGTGAAATTCACAATATCAGGGAAAATTACTGTTACTTGAAAACAAAGTAAAGTTTAATTAATTCTTGAAGCAAATTAAGTAAAATGAAATCAAAATTAATTTATCACAAAATTCAAGAAAATTAATTCAATCAAAATTCAAAAGTGTTAGGTAATAATAAAAAATTGAAATTAATTCACAAGTGCTAAACAACAATAAAACTTGAAAAAAATTCTAAGTAAATGCAAATTAATTCACAAGTGTTAAATTTAATTAAATGTGCAATGATTAAGCAATGAAAATAACTAAGTCAATTAAATTGTGAATGCAAATGAACATATAAAATAAAAAGGCACACTTCAATAAGAAAATGAACAAGTGCACAAATAGTGGAACCAACACAAACACAAAAAATCAGCAATGTGTAAAAGTGTAAATGTTTTCACTCAAAACATTGTAACCAACAGTTTTTACCAAACTTTCATAACCACCTGTTATTAGTTATTAGTTAACCAAAACATCATAACCATTAAATATTAGTTATTAGTTAATCACTGTTCCTAACAATTATTAGTTATTAGTTAATCACCTAACCGTTATTAGTTATTAGTTATTTCCTAACCATTATAAGTTATTAGTTATTACCTAACCATTATTAGTTGCAACTAATAAAAATATAACACACTTTACCTTTTTGGTATACCAACTTCTTTCTTAGCTGCAGTTTTGTCTTACACACTTTCACAAAAACCAGGCGCCGTTACGAAATAATGTTTGTTTAGATTCCACAAAAAATAAAATAAATAACACTAAACAAACTCTAAGAAATATCAAATATGAAATTCTAAGTTACGAGTGACCAATTTACGTTACTTTAATATAATCTCAAGGATGTCGCGAGAGAGAGAGAGAGAGAGAGAGAGAGAGAGAGAGAGCAATATGTTAATGCATCAAGGTTCTAAGATGTAATGAAATCTTCTCCCCTTGCTAAAACTGGATAGGGCAGATGACGAAAACGTTCTTGGCACAAATGCTTCCAGAAAGTTCGAAATCTGACGCAATCTTCATAAAGAAATGTGCAATCTCCACGTGGGACTCGGCAAAGACATACGCGTACGAGTCCAGTCTGTTAAAAAAAAGACACGTACTCTACTCGATCGACACGAAGGAGAAGTCTTATCACGTACGATGACAGATTCTCCAAAACACAAATGAAGATTTGAGATCGCTATCAAATGCGTTGACAGATTTAGGAAAGCAAACAGATCTCGCAGATCCTCTAATCTTACAGTGTTGACATAAAAGTTAAACATTCGTAGTTTCGAACAGACAAAGAAAATCTCTCTCTTTTTACATTATACTTTAATATATATATATTCTTTTACATTATGTAATGCGAAATCTGAACACACATTTAAAATATCCTATCTCTAAACTATCTAGGGATCTGACAAAATGTAACATACTTCTACATGACATTTCAAAGAGGGGAAATATGCATTTTGAAAATAGCAATATATAAATAATAAATAATATATATATATATATATATATATATATATATATATATATATATATATATATATATATATATATATATATATATATATATATATATATAGACATGAAATAAAATTATTCGCTTTCGGAAAAATAAAAAGTTATAAAAAGGTTACTTCATTTTCAAAATGAATACACATTTTTTTTCTCAAATTCACCTTCAACTTTGGGGAGGGAAGCAAACGCAAATCTATTTTTTTCCAAAACTATTTTCCTCGTTCTTTAAGATATTTCTGGAGGCTCTCTGGAATAACCCTTCAGCTAGTCTTCCACCCTGACTGGTTAAAGAAATTTAAATCTACTAATATCTGTATAACTTTTTTTTGGCCACATCAAATTAATGTCTACAACAGAGACTGAATAGACCTTAACCTCCTCATCTGTGAAATTACAGTTTGAGAAAGATTTCGTATTTTGGGGAGAGTTGCAATGTCGAATTCAAAAATATGATAATTCCTGGAAAATCTATAGCTTGATAGAAGTTTTCACGCCATATATCTAGCTTCTTTCCATCTCTCTCTATATATGACATATTTTTACAAACACAAACGCGCGCACTCACACACACACATTATATATATATATATATATATATATATATATATATATATATATATATATATATATATATATATATATATATATATATATATATATATATATATATATATATATATATATATATATACATATATATATATATATATATATATATATATATATATATATATATATATATATATATATATATATATATATATATCTATGTATATATATTGTGTGTATATGCCGCACTTCAACAGGTAGACTTAATACGAATTTAACGGATTTCGAAAACAACGTGTTAGTTATAAATGCCGTCACAGTAATCAGTTACGAATCCGAGAATTGATTGCAAGCATCAGTTAATTAATAAAATAATAAAACATATTTTGCTACCTGTAGTTATGAGTTTTCTGTAAAGGAATATCAATGAGATGGCTTTATCTGTCAGTCCGAACATTTTTACTGTCCGCCATCAGATCTTACAAACTACCGAGGCTAGCGGGCTGCAAATTGGTATGTTAATTATCCACCCTCCACTCATTGAACATACTAAATTGCAGCCCTCTAGCCTCATTAGTTCTTATTTTAGTTAGGGTTAAATTTAGTCACAATCGTACTTCTGGCATCGCTACAGGTACAAACAACATAGCCCATCATCGTACCGTGGCTGAGTTTCACTACCTCTGGGTGAAAGTTTCATCTCCAGTAACTGTCAACTTAACTGCTTTCTATGAGATACCTAATTCACCCATTTCTACTTGAATCTTGGTTGCATCTGTAAAGAGTTTATTTTTAATCTGTGGTTCAATCACAAGACCTTCTAGTTTCAACAAAGTCTTCTCCATTATTGCTATGAATCTTTCGCTGCAATTCTGTTTATTTGTTACATTCTTAAAAATATATATTTCAGGACAGTTTCCATTACATCGTTAATGAACTTATTCGTAATATGATTCCTTGGGCGTTTCTCTCTCTCTCTCTCTCTCTCTCCTCCTCTCTCTCTCTCTCTCTCTCTCTGGCGTGTTGTCAAGTGATTATACAAGAAAGTCGTCTTGGAACTCGTTACAGCTTTCGTCACAAACAAAGACAGCCGAAACAGATCGCGTATTTTTTTTTTTTTTTTTGCAGTTACATTCTCTTAAAAGTGAAGCTATAAAAACTTCCAGGCCTTTTTATTTCTTGGCTCCGAATCTCAAACGATCATAAAATGAAACTTTTACTTTTTTTCTAGTTTTAATTTTTTTTGCCCCCCTAGGGTTTTCTTTTTTTTTTTTTTGGGGGGGGGGGGGGGGGGTGGGGGGTCGGTCCCCCTACAGAAGTTCCTTCCTCCAATGTTCCCTTAGCTCAGTTCTGTGAAATGGAAGCCTTGGATGTGTTCGCTGTTGCATTATGGCTCCATTCGTTTCTTTACTTTTAACTTGCTGTTTTAAAAGCCAGTTTCTGGTATTTCTGGTGTTTGAACTTTCTGGTTAATCTATTCTGACAGTTGGAATTTTCAGATGTGACAATATTTCACCGCCATTGGTTCATTCAGTCACTCTATCAAATTTTGTCCAAATGGGGAATAGTATACTTCGGTTAGTTTGTCATATAAGGCCATTTATATAAATTCAAATATTTTTTTTTATAATTTGCGTTTCGCGTCAATCTTTTTATATAAGTCGTGTACGGCTTTTTTATTTATTATTATTTTTCTTTTTGCGTTTACGCTACAATACAAGATCTTTCTTGGTAATAAGTGAATTAGACGTAGTACGCCCACAAGTAATGCATAATAATATAATGATAATAATCTCTGAACAGGAACCTGAAAAAACTAGATGCCGAAGTAGCTCCAGGACTCATGCAGAGGAGTGTGCTCCTAAAAACATTACATATAGTGAGAAAAGTGATGGACTCCTAAGGAGCCAGGAAGCAACCCGGATGACTGTGATAGACAAAAAAAGTAATATTATTATTACTATATTCGACACCAAAGTCACATACGGAAATTATATTCAAAAGTAACCATTGCCGTATATTACCTACAGTCTTTCACTAGAAACTTTTTATTTTTGCAAATGGATAATTGTTACTTTGAAAATATTTCTATGCGAAATTACTGGACAAAAACAATCACGAACCTACCAAGATATAGAGCTACCAAGTCTTATCGAATTCCGAAGCCTGGAAAATATTCACTAACCCCAAAAGATACCTACCTACCAAGTTCTATTCACATTCATGAAGAATAGAATGCTATAAAATAAGATTTCGTCTTTGAAATTCACCCGTGACTTACACCGAGGATAAAAAAAAAAAGAAAAAAAAAATACACGACCTTCAAGGTACCACCTAACTACAAAGCTTCATTGTTTTAAGAGGTATATTTTATTCTGACTTATGCTTTAATTTCCTACATAATAAAACTTGTCAGACTACAATTCCACGGGGCGTAGGGAAGGTTAAACTTGATGCTCACTTTCTTTCACATAATATCTTAAGTAACTGCTACATATCATACGACAACATTTTCCCATAACCCTGGAAATATGAAAGTTGTCCATTTGCTGTACTCACCAATACACCGCCGTCAGAACGGGTGATCATCTGAAAAAGAAGAAGAAGAATCATGAAATAACATCAGACAACGAGAAACAAATCAGGTTATATTTTAATTTTTCATCAGAACTGGCCGAGATATGGTACTGGTGAATATATGTCGATGGTAGAAAAGCTTCGTTTGTGTAAGTAAGAGGTTACTTTGCCTTGATGACGAAAATACAGGTTGTTTGTTTGTTTGTATGGTGTTTTTACGTTGCATGGAACCAGTGGTTATTCAGCAACGGGACCAACGGCTTTACGTGACTTCCGAACCACGTCGAGAGTGAACTTCCATCACCAGAAATATACAAATCTCTCACACCTCAATGGAATGCCCGAGAATCGAATTCGCGGCCAAAGAGGTCGCTCGACAACACCATACCGACCACGCCAACGAGGAGCTAAAAAATACGAGTTGAATACATACGATACGAATGACATATGCCAACTGTTAAGATACGTAGAGGAGGAACGGAAGGGCAGACTGAAACCAATTATATAGAAGTGATATATCTATGTAGTTATGAATCTTAGGTTGATTATAATGTAGTAAATTCACAAGTCCTGGGCTGCTGTAATAAAATCACACTTTAGATAGAAACATGCAAGATATATATTCTATATACTGTGGAAACATGGTCAGGTGTTTATCATTACTTCGTATAAGAAAAGTCTACATTCTGAATCTATTCAGGTTTCACAAAGACTTTTCTTAAAGATTTGGGGAAAAATGACTACTCAATGAAAATAATATTCAAATTCCTCTCATTACGAACCATCACATAACAGACACCAACTGTCTGAAGTTATCTTGACGTTATTTTGGTAACTGAGGTTAAACGTAATGAGAGTAAAGCTGGAACTCTCTGCTGTGGTTTATCAAGCAAGAATTTCTTGAGGGGTTATTCTTACAACGTAATATTTTCTTCTGTATATAGCTATGATTTTCCACTCGGATATCAATATATATATATATATATATATATATATATATATATATATATATATATATATATATATATATATGTATATATATATATATACATATATATATATATATATATATATATATAATATATATATATATATATATATATATATATATATATATATATATACATATATCACACACACACACACACACACACACACACACACACACACACACACACACACATATATATATATATATATATATATATATATATATATATATATATATATATATATATATATATATATATTAATGATTTTTGAAGGCAGATGCTGATGGGACAGACGACATCATACCCTTGACAGAAACGAGAATGATAAAGGTGAATGAGAAAACAATCTTGTGGAAGATAAAGAATGTTATAAATTGTGATAAATGAAAGACACAAATCTACCGGCTATTTATTCTTGGAATAGGGATATAGGGATCACACGAATTGCTCTCGTTCTTGCAATATATTACTTCGGCCAATTTCTCAGGTATGATGTTGTTTACAACAAAGTAAGCAGAAGTCTCTCTCTCTCTCTCTCTCTCTCTCTCTCTCTCTCTCTCTCTCTTTCTCTATCTCTCCATCTCTCTCTCTCTCTCTATTTGATCATACCCCCTCTTACGGGGGTAGGAAAGGTCTATGGAAGACCCTAAAAAGGTCAGAAAAAGGTGTTTCGCGTCGAGTTAAAGATACGGGAGTTTTAGGAGAGGACACTTATGATTTATTTATTAGAATGAAAATGTAAGAAACAAATAATGTGCATGTTAAACAGTACAGAAATATTATTTCTAATAAAATAAACATTATTAATTTTAATTTTCGTTGGCGAAACAACAAGCTGTTTGACCGTAGATATGGGCACGAACTCCGAGTAAGCTGGAGGTCGGATCACGCCTTGTTTTTTCAGTGCCATATTCATTTTAGGCTGTTTTTTTTTGTCACTAATTTCCTATGCAATTTATTCACACACCCTCGTCTATGTTTTGAACCACATTACAGACACTTCTGGATGGACAAAAAAAAAGTAAATAAATAAATAAATAAAATAAAATAAAACATTCCTTTATAAAAAAGATAACGAAATTTAATCTGTTCCTTATAGCACATGCTCTTAAGTATCATATAATTTCTCTAAAATCAACGTGCAAAACCAGCCTAATTTTACTACATTCTACTATGACATTCACACATCATACAAAAACTTGTGAGTTTCTACTTCTACTAACAACTGGTGTGTGCGTGGGCTAGAGAGAGAGAGAGAGAGAGAGAGAGAGAGAGAGAGAGAGAGAGAGAGAGAGAGAGAGAGAGAGAGAGAATTTTAGAGGCTACTTTTTTATTTGCACATACCAGGAACTAAATTAGCATTATTTGTCGAAATACTAAATGCACAGATAAAAAATGTTAAAAGTTTTCCAATTTCCATGAAGTAACAATATGAAGAACTCGGGAATAATAATAATAATAATAATAATAATAATAATAATAATAATAATAATAATAATAATAATAATAATAATAATAATAATAATAATAATAATAATAATAATATCATTATTATTATTATTCAACAGGTACACGAAACCTCTGTTTCTGTGTCAAATCAAATAATTGTTCGAGCAACTCACTGGCGTTCTAAATGTTAAAACTACAAACATAAAAAACAAAAGAAAACACAAACGTTCAAAGAAACGAGACACAAAGACAATAATTAAACAGGAATTTTTTTTCTCTCCTCCCCTTCCTTTCTCCCACATCTTCCGCTCCATATAATTAATACACATATAACTCGTTTTGCACCTTCAGTTATCTTTTAGCTCCTTCATTCGTTGTTATCTTCTGTTCTCATTCGTCCACTTTCTGATTTCCTCGCCCATTGCCATACGACTTTAATTCAAACCCCTCTACCTCTTTGGGGATGTCTCTATTTATGCTATTATTATTATTTCTCCTGTTCTCCGCTCCTCGTTTGTCCTGTTTCCCTTTTATCCTTCTCCCATACGTTTGTCTTTATGCATATTATATGCATCGGTCGTCTTCCTTCATTGTATGATATCTTCAATGTAGCTGTCGAGTCTCAATCTCACTCATTCGCTTGTGATTAGTAAAGGATTTTTTTTTTGGGGGGGGGCAAGTTTGTAAGTTCGAATGGCAGTATGTGAATCTCTCTCTCTCTCTGCTGTTCAGTAGATTCTGTTATTGTTTTGTTCCAGTCATTATTTCTAAATGCAGTTTGTAATTATGAGCGTTATTTTCTATGCAGTTAGTCTTCAAGTTCTTGTGCTTGTTACTTCATATTATTATTCACCAGTTAAATTACATAGCAGAATATGTGAGGACTGAAAAATAGTATGGCTGAAAGTAAATATAAACCAAGAAAACGTATCCAAAATTATATATATATATATATATTATATATATATATATATATATATATATATATATATATATATATATATATAAAATCTCCGGCACCCAGCGTCTTCAATGCCACAATAACGGTGCCACATGTGACACGAGCTTACTGAATCCTACAGTTGCTGTTGAACTAAATATTCTCCGAGTATGGTTTTTAGCAGCATACAATTATACGTACATCAACCTGAAAGCCATATTGGTAGCTACGGAATATCATAACTAATGGTAGGATAAAAAGGACTGAACACCTTTCACATTAAAGGTGGAATAATGCAGTTGTACGGAAGATCATAACTAATGGTGGTAATAAAGGATTGAAAACTTTTCACATTAAAGCTGTGGTAAAGAATGCATTAGATGCTTGTTAATGAAGTGGTTACAGAGATATTATTTATGGAGAGTTGTCGTGGCATTTCCTTGGCCTCTGTTCTGTTAATCAAAATGTAAGGGAGTGATGTCCTGATTCGTAAAAGAGTAAAATCAATGCTTCATTGCGATGATCTCTGCTATACAGATTACCGTCTTTTAATAGTAAAAGGCAGCGGCTAAATAAAGTATCTGCTTAGTTGTTCTTAAAATAATGAATATAATTTTTGTCGCAGTAATTTTCCTAGGTGTTCTTAAGTCATAACTATAAAGATCACTCATTATCTCGTAGTTTCCTTCACTGACACTGGAAAAAGGTCACTGTCGAAGTCCAAAACATTTAAAGCCTGTCGGAATTTGACCTAGCTAAGAATCTAAACCCTTCCCTGTTGACGGAACAAACATGGTGGTCACATATGGTGTAAATGTATATTTCTGTTTTCTGGTTTCATTTCTCATCTCTACTCTGAACTTCTCTAATTATTTCCTATTCGAATTTGTTAGTGTACGTCTCACCGCTCTTCTTAGTATAACATTAGATATACAGATTATATATATATATAGATATATATATATATATATATATATATATATATATAGATATATATATATATATATATATATATATATATATATATATATATATATATATATATGAAAGTAATCGTCTTAATAGAAATGAAATAACATAAAATGGTTCTCAACCAATCTCAGTTACTAAGTAAAGGCAACAATGCTCTTTGAATCATTTAAAATATTGTCAGTGTGTGTGAATATATATATATATATATATATATATATATATATATATATATATATATATATATACATATATATATATATATATATATATATATATATATATATATATATATATATATGTATATGTATATATATATATATATATATGTAGATATATGACATTATATATATATATATATATACATACATACATATATATATATATATATATATGTATATATATATATATATAATATAATATATATATATATATATATATATATATATATATATATCTATATATATATCTGACAATACTTTAAATGATAAGACAGATCAATGATGCATTTACTTTTACATAGTAACTGGGATTGGGTAAAATGATTTGTGTGAATTCATTTCCATTAATACTTTGAATTCCGTTACTGCCCTTATCAGCACTACTATACGACATCAATATTATTAAAGCAAGAAGATGACACTAGAAGGGGGGGGGGGGTCGCTTTCGATTCAACCTTATTCTATAAGTGGTTATTAAATACATACTTAGAATGACAAGCATACCAGTCTTTGATCAAAAGCTATAGCATAGCCTTTAACTTCTAGGTGGAATATCGGTGGAATAAACTTTTTTTTTTCTTTCAGAAATCAAGAAAAAGTTCATTTCCTTTCCTCCAAAAAAACAAAGGTAAAAGTGGTTCCGAAATTCACCTTTACCCTTCGGGAGAGGAGCTAACCTTGCAAGTATAACTCTATTCACTTTTCTCTCGCTCTCTTTTTTTTTTTTTTATTTCTTCGGAATCTACGCTTTTGCAGAAAGCTCTATGAAACAGTACAGGCGAATTTTTGACATGGTTGATTAACCCCTTGTCAATCAGAGGCAGTTTTATTTTTTTAAACTCCAAATCACTTTCTACATTAAAGGGGGAAGCAGACCCTTTTGATCTAACCATCTGAAAATATAGCCGCTGAAGAATGCATTAGTATTTTAAACAGTAGTGAAATGGCTGAAATTCAGAATGTATGACAAAATTCAAATAAATCTTTTGGAATATATTTCAGTAAATTTCTTAATGGATATAACGTAACATTTATAGAAATATATATATTTATATACATAAGTACATATTTACATACATGTAATTTTTTATCATACAATTTTTTTATCGCGATTTTTTTCTTTCTGAATCATACGAGCAAATACTTTATCATCGGGTAAAAATTAAACCTTTGCACTTTCGACGCCAGTTTGTTACTGCAAAGCAACCAATCATGCAATCTATCTAAAATAACGTTTTAATTTCCATCTTCTCCCTACATAGCTACCATCCAGGTATTTTTCTCTTTGCATTGACTCTGTTTTTAATGAATCAATTTTAGTAAATAATTCACTGATAATAAGACTAGCCTGGCTTCCTCATTCAAGCGTGTTTCTGAGTGGTTCTTCGAAGTTTCGCCTTTCCTTTGTCCCAAACAAAGACAAGTAGAAATATGACACCGCTTTTCTGGCAGTTATACGCTTTTAAAATTGACGCCGTAAAAACTTCCACTCCTTTTTATTTCTTGGCTCCGAGTCCGAGATGAACGTAAAAGGAAGCTCCCCTTTTGTTATTCCCTTAAAATGCTTCCTTCCTCTTCTCTTTACTCTGCTAACTTTAATTCTCTTGACTCTGTTAACTTTATTTTATGCACAGGAACTCCCACATATGTTGTTCCGTTTTTATTTGATTCAATTCTTTGGGTTGTATTGTCTCGTTCCGATTTGCATAACAGAATTCTTCAACGAAAGTTAAAAATAACGAGAAAAGACGACGTATATCTAAATAGGTTTCAACTGATAAACTTTTTATTTCCTTAATTGCAATATTTGCATTTTTCAAGGTATTGCGAGCGTTGCAGACGTTTCATTAATTATACAATACTTTTTTGCTACATAGTTTAACAATGTAGCCAAAAAATATATATGTATATTCATTGTATAACCAAATCAACTTATTTATAATTACTAAATTGTTTTTATTGATTGATTTCAAAGGGTATGAATCTATGCATTCGTCATTAATTTCCGTCTTAAAAGTGCCTTCAATAACTGAGATTTAAACTTCATTTCTTAATGTTCCCTTCTCTCATTTATAATTATCTCTCATTTGTAACGTTCCCATATACGGCCAAGTTTCTTATGATACTTTAATTAATGTGAATGTTTTATAATGCAGAAGCTTAGTGATCAGGTCAATAGACGTTCCAGTCCTTGTTAAATCACTTTGCGAAAACCGTAATTAATAATTATACTAATAACAGCAAAACTAACGGCATAAACAATAATACCAATAACCAAAATTGAGGTGTTAAAAATCACTTTTAGCCACTGAAATATATACCAAAAATAAAACGAAGTTAAGAGGAATAATTAATGCTTCAGATATTAATGTATAGATAGTGGCTGACTGAAATTTTTTGAAACGCAAATATATTAATTTCTGGAAAGTGAACGTTATGTATGTATGTATGTAAGTGTACATATAATACATATACGTATACATGTATAACTGAATCACGAAAGTTTGGAACGTGATAAATGCATAAATAAAGGAAAGATAAACACTTCGTAGCTTATATCTTTATTTATACTTATACCAATCCATATAAACAAACATACATACACACACATATATACATACACCCACACACACACACACACACCCACACCACATATATATATATATATATATATATATATATATATAATATATATATACATATATACACACCCACACACATATATTATATATATATATAAATATATATATATATATATATATAATAATATATATATATATATATATATATATAAATATATATATATAACAGATTATATATATATAGATATATATATATAGTATATATGTATGGTATATATACATATACATATATAATATATATATATATATATATATATATATATATATATATATATATTATATGTATATATATATATATATATATATATCATTATATATATATATATACTGTTATATATATATATATATATATACATATATATAGATATATATATATGAATGGATAGATATATATACATATATATATATATATACCATATTATATATATATATACTATATATATATATATATATATATATATATATATATA
>NC_087205.1:24216198-24248698 GCF_015104395.2 Macrobrachium nipponense | reverse complement strand
TGACTTTTATAATATAAAGGATTAATCCTTTTCACAATTTTCCCTGAAAGAATTCCTGATTATTCAAACTGCTTTTTGATATACAGATACAAAAATGGCTTAATTTATTCCTGGATGAACAACTGGTTTATATATATTTCCTATCCTGAAGCATATTGCTGTGTAAGTAGATTTTACTTATCTGTTTGCTGATATACCTACATTCATTTACTAAGCTCTTCATTCCGTTTCTTGCTCACACCCAAAGACCATCCATAATAATATAATAATAATTATATAATAATATAATAATAATAATAATAATAATAATAATAATAATAATGAATAATAATTTAATAATAATGATATGTGGTGCCGTGGCAGAGTAGGTTAGGTCGTCAATGGACTGTTTAAGCAACATTGGGGTTGGTCAGTAGTTGGATGGGTGACCGCTCTCCTCCGTGTTGATTCCTTGGGAAAGGATCTTTACCATAATTTCCTCAGTCTACCCAGCTGTAAATGATTACCTGTCCCTGATGGGATAGGGTCCAGCTATGGGTTAAATAGCAAAACTCAGCAATGATGTTAAGAAAAGAAGGAATAAACGACAACGACGTAAATGGAACCTCTGGCAACAGAGGAGCTTCGTCCGGCAACCAGGTATTCAACCCAATTGAAGGGGAAGACGGTCAGGTACTTGGAGGTCGTCATCCAGCAACTGACCACCACAACGATGGTAACCAACAGCCTGAGATTGGAGCTACAGAAGCAAGCCAAAGGAAGAAATGGACAAGAGAAGAAAATAAGGAAATATGGAGATGCTACATCATAAGCAACCTGATGGAGAGAGGATATAGAAGAAGGTTGGTCAACATCTGGAATGTGAGGAATAACACCCCTCAAACAGAGCAGAGGCTGGCATACCAAGTAAGGAACATAAAGAAAAAGAACTGGCTCTTCCCAACAGAAAGAGAAGAACTGGAAAGGGAAATCTCACACGACAACCAATTACACGAAGACGAACTGAGAGACGATGCCACAGAAGACGACAGGGATGATGAGGTATCAAACAACGACACACGAAGAAACACCGACGAAGTAACAGAGAGGATGGAATGGGTAGAAAAGATTAGACAATGGATGGAGGCAGATACAGAGAGAACAAAGATCCCCTCCATGAAAGCCTACAACACCAAGAAATTAAGGGAGAAAACAAGTGAGGTCAATGAAATAATGGGCATAATACACACCAGCAGTATCACAGAAATAAATAACTTGGCATATGCAGGAGCAAGATTAGTAGCAGAACTGATGGGGATCCGAACACCAACACCACCAGAACAACCAACCCAACAGAAACCAAAACAGCAACCTCCTTGGAAAAGGCGCCTGGAAAAGCAAATCATGGTGATGAGATCTGACTTGAGTAAACTGAAAGAGATGGCAGAAAAAAGGCCAAGAAGCAAGAAAACAAGGTAGGAACTGAACAAGAAATACAAAGCACAAGAGAGGGGACTAAACAACACAATAGATGTAAAACAGAGGCTTAAGGCCAAAGCACATAAGATCCAACGGTACATGAACAGGAATAAGGGATACCAACAGAACAAACTATTCGGAACCAACCAGAAAAGACTATACAGCCAACTAAGAGGGGAAGACAACCACCAAGAAATTCCTGAAGCCGAACCAAGTAAGAGACTCTGGGAAAACATATGGAGCAATCCGGTATCACACAACAAACATGCAACATGGCTCCAGGAAGTCAAGGAAGAAGAAACAGGGAGAATGAAACAAAGATTCACAGAGATCACGACACACACAGTCAGACACCAACTAAAGAAAATGCCAAACTGGACAGCCCCAGGTCCCGATGAAATCCATGGATACTGGCTCAAAAACTTCAAGGCCCTATACCCACGAATAGCAGAACAACTCCAGCATTGTATCTCAAATCACCATGCACCCAAATGGATGACCACAGGAAAAAAATCCTCAGTACAAAAAGACAAGAGTAAGGGAAATATAGCCAGTAACTACAGGCCTATCACCTGCCTACCAATAATGTGGAAGTTACTAACAGGTATCATCAGTGAAAGGCTATACAACTACCTGGAGGAGACAAACAACCCCCCCCCCCCCCACAACCGAAAAGCTGCAGAAGGAAGTGTAGGGGCACATGATTCCCATGACAAAAGTACTACAGAAGATGGATGCCGGGTACCAACTCAAGAAAAGAGGCAACAGAATTAACCATCTGATGTTCATGGATGACATCAAGCTGTATGGTAAGAGCATCAAGGAAATAGATACCCTAATCCAGATTGTAAGGATTGTATCTGGGGACATCAGGATGGATTTTGGAATAGAAAAATGCGCCTTAGTCAACATACAAAAGGGCAAAGTAACGAGAACTGAAGGAATAAAGCTACCAGATGGGAGCAACATCAAACACATAGAAGAGACTAGATACTAATACCTGGGAATAATGGAAGGAGGGGATATAAAACACCAACAGATGAAGGACACGATCATGAAAGAGTATATGCAGAGACTCAAGGCGATACTCAAGTCAAAACTCAACGCCAGAAATATGATAAAAGCCATAAAGTGCCAGTATTCAGATACAGCGCAGGAATAGTGGAATGGACGAAGGCAGAACTCTGCAGCGTAGATCAGAAAACCAGGAAACATATGACAATACACAAAGCACTACACCCAAGAGCAAATACGGACAGACTATACGTAACACGAAAGGAAGGAGGGAGAGGACTACTAAGTATAGGGGACTGCGTCAACATCGAGAACAGAGCACTGGGGCAATATCTGAAAACCAGTGAAGACGAGTGGCTAAAGTGTGCATGGGAAGAAGGACTAATAAAAGTAGACGAAGACCCAGAAATATACAGAGACAGGAGAATGACAAACAGAACAGAGGAATGGCACAACAAACCAATGCGCGGACAATACACGAGACAGACTAAAGAACTAGCCAGCGATGACACATGGCAATGGCTACAGAGGGGAGAGCTAAAGAAGGAGACGGAAGGAATGATAACAGCGGCACAAGATCAGGCCCTAAGAACCAGATATGTTCAAGGAACGATAGACGGAAATAACATCTCTCCCATAAGTAGGAAGTGCAATACGAAAAATGAAACCATAAACCACATAGCAAGTGAAAGCCCGGTACTTGCACAGAACCTGAAAGAGGCATGATTCAGTGGCAAAAGCCTTCCACTGGAGCCAGTGCAAGAAACATCAGCTACCTTGCAGTAATAAGTGGTACGAGCACCAACCTGAGGGAGTGATAGAAAACGATCACGCAAAGATCCTCTGGGACTATGGTATCAGAACGGATAGGGTAATACGTGCAAATAGGCCAGACGTGACATTGATTGACGAAGTCAAGAAGAAAGTATCACTCATTGATGTCGCAATACCATGCGACACCAGATGGAATAATACCACGACAACCCCTACTTGACCTGGACCTGTGATCCGCCATTCCACTACACCAGTATACTGATAATACCTGTTGTAAATAAAATGTCACATTCAGCATTATTTAGATTTCTCCTAATATGAATATTGGCCAATTATTAAGGTGTATCGCTGAGCCAGAGAAGCGACTAGTAAGAAAAATAGAAAAGGTAATATATAAAATTAATTCGCTGAATTCGCTGTATTCAATAAATTTGTTTAAAAGACGGTCGTCTTACAAATAATAATAACAATAATAATAGTATGCTTCTTTCTACGTGAAATAAAAAAAGTCCAAAGTCAATCTTTATTTGACTCGTATTTACACTATGGTGATCATAAGACCTCGACTCGCATTATCCGTACTTTTGTCTCTCTCTCTCTCTCTCTCTCTTTTTTTTTTTTTTTTTTTTTTTGGGGGGGGGGGGGGTGGGGGGGGGGGGTCTAAATAATCATCTATTGAGTTTGCTGTCTATTCCCAACACTCGAGGTTGAGATTCATCCTCTCACTTTCCCCTTTCTAATCTTCACTACCCCAGAAAAGGATTACCGTTACTCTAGCCTCAATATTTGGTAAATGAACAAGGCGTGATGAGACCTCCAGCGTACTCGGGACTCGTGCAAGATTCTCCCCTCAGGCATGAGTTGTATGAATATTATAATCCTAACTTGACGTGAAGTGGTCGTCATAACTAATATTCATGCTTAGCACTGCTTATATACTAACAACAAGGATCAAATAATAGAAGGAAATAAATTAGACACGTTCATATATCCTCAGCTATAAGTGGAAACAGTCTAAATTCAGTGCACCAAACAAATTAAAATGAACTAAAACCTACAGTCAAATAGAGCCTTGTTTCGCCAACGAAAATTAGAATAAATACGCTGTATTTTACTAAAAATATATTTTCTATACGTTTAACATGCACATTATTTGTTTTTTTTTACATTTTCTCTCTAATAAATAAATCATAAATGTCGTACGCTAAAATTTCTGTATCCTTAACTTGACGCGAAACACCTTTTTTAGACCTTTTTTAGGCTCCTCCATAGACCTTTCCTACTCCCCACACCCCCCCAACAAAAAAAAAAAAAAAAAAAAAAAAAAAAAAAAAAAAACTCAGTTTGTAGGCTTACTCCCCGTGTAAGCGAAAACGGTTGAATATTCGCATCTTAATAAATGTCACTTCATCTGAGTTGATTAAATAAAGTGGAATTCAGAGAACATCCGATTCGGGATGTAAATACTTCCGGGATATGATATAATCAGGTGGAGTTGAATCATGAAACAGTTCCGAGAATGAGGTCACACGGCCAGTAGACCTATGAGAGAGAGAGAGAGAGAGAGAGAGAGAGAGAGAGAGAGAGAGAGAGAAGGGGGGGGGAGTGGCTGATGTTCATATAAAGACGAAAAATTAGAAAAAAGAAATATCGAGAAAAGTGGAGAGAGAGAGAGAGAGAGAGAGAGAGAGAGAGAGAGAGAGAGAGAGAGAGATAGGCAGCTTTGCTATTCCACTCTTCAAATACCGAGGAGAGGAGATAAAACTCGCGCATAAAAACTAGAGGACGAAGAGGGACAGAGCTTTGATCCGATGATGTCGTCTCTCTCTGTTGCTCTTGATATGAACGAATGAAGATGAACGTCACAATCGCCAATGAACATTAAGATAAATACAACATCGCCACAATTAGGACGAAGAAATACGCAAAAAATAAAAACTAAAAAGTCGAAAAATGACGGCAAAAATAAAGCGTTCAGCAAAACGTGTTCAGTGGGCGGGGTCAGATCTTTTGTTTTGGGGGGTGGACGGATGTTCTTCCTCCTTTCTTCCTTTTTTTTTTTTTTTTATTCGGTGATTCATTCGCGATACTGTTAGATGCTTTTGCGTGGTTGACGCAATCGCTAGTTTCTTTCAGCTGGATTTGTGTTACCCATCAGGCAATCTTCTCTCTTCGCATTTACCCAAAGCAAACGATAAACCTCAAATTGCAGCCTGCGTTGTTTTTATTTTATTCAAAATATGTATATGCAGGTATTATGTAATAAACTTGAACGGCCTTTGATTTACAAACCTAGATGACGTGGAACAGTGTTTAATATTGTAACCAGAAGTATATAAAAGAGTAAATCTAAATCTTTAGGATTCAAAAGTAAACCATTAAAAACGCACTTTGTTTTTGTTTCATCGAAAAAAATTAAATTCTCATACACCTCCGCGTATAAGTCAGTTCGTAATCCTTCGGTATTACTTCCAGCAACAGCACACACTTCCTCACCAATAGCTTCTACATTTGTTTTTATATATTTTTTTTATGGAGTTCAGTGACAGTAGCTGCTGTGACGCCATTTTAAAGGAATAAATAAATCAAACTGATTGTGATGGTAATTGCTTCTTAGCAAAGCAAGATAAAGGAAAGGATAACGCATTTTCGAGAAGTTCGGCAGCAAGGAGGCTTTCGCGCCACTGTTGGAAGCGCCTATGGTCGCGGCTGTTCTAGAATCGGCAGGAGTGTTGTGGATCTCGTTGGGACGTGAGAAACGCCGCGATTTCTGATGCAATACCTCATCTAGATTCATCTAAGAAGTTCTAGAAACCCCTGGAATCTGTGACGTTTGCCGTAGGCTCCGCCCCAAGAGTGATGTATAAATACAACGAACGAACTTTGGAGAGGAGTGATCGTAGAAGGAAGAGATCGAAAAAGAGAGAGATCACCAGTTAGTAAGAGCCACAGATCAGATTATCAGTGAGAGATCAGCAGCAGTGATCGTCAGAGAGAGACTAGAGACGAAGGAACCGACGAAGTATCAATCAAAAGAAGAGTTGTTCGAGAGTTGGTTGGATATTGGTCTAGTCGTCTTCAGGAGTGGACGAATTATCTCATGTTATCTCGACGTCGAACAGACTTCAGAGAAGAAAAGGCCCTGCTAGAGGTTTTGGGTAGTTCCAGCCTTTCAAGTAGACTAGTTCCTGCAATACGGAGTCAAGAGGCTGTCCGCTTTCGCCGATCTCCTTTTGTAAAGCCTCTGCTTCGAGTCACTAAACCGGCCCACAAGTATTTGAATTGTCTCACTGTTCCCCCAGTTCATGCAGTGTAAGATTCTATCTTTTTATGTAAATAGGAGATACCATTCTGCATTTACCTTTGTTAGTAAGCTTGTAAATAAATCTTAGTTGTGTTAGTGTTTCTTTCTATATTCGTATCCCCAGTTTCAACTGTTGGTGTTGATATATTTTTTTTCTATTATTTCATATCGAACCTGAAGCGGACCTCTCTCAGAGGCCGTAACATTGTGTCGACCCTTTCCAGGATATTTCGACACCGTAACATTGTCTCTGAGATCTCAGATCCGTAACATTATGGCGACCTTGCCAGGATATCAACACTTTAACAGTTTGAAACAGGGAGAATATAGAAAGAATCAGAATGAGTGAGATGGTGAAAGAGTTTATTGAGTCAGGTAAGCTACTAGGTCCAGAGGGGAATGATCTCTGTGAGTATATGGAGAAGAAAGAAAGAGAGAAGTATGAGAGAGATGAAAGAGCGGCTGAGAGAGAGGAAAGAGCGGCTGAGAGAGAAGTAATGAAAATGCAGCAAGAGAAAGAGAGAGAAGCAATGATAATGTAGCAAGAGAAAGAGAGAGAAGCAATGAAGATGCAACAAGAGAGAGAAGTATTGAAAATGCAGCAAGAGAGAGAAATGTTGGTAATGCAGCAGGAAGAAAGGGAAAAAGTGCGTATGCATGAACAGGAAGAGAGAGAGAAAGAGCGTATGCATGAGTTGGAAATTGCTCAGTTAAGGGAAAGTACTCGTAACAGTCAGTCAGGCGAGAACAGAAACGAAGCTGATACGCTAGCCATGAGTGCAGTGCTAAAATTAGTAGCAAAGTTTGATGAGGGAGATGTTACGACATATTTCATTTGTGTTTTGAGAAGTTAATGGAAACGAGTATGGTTTCTCCTAAAGAAACGTGGACTTTATATTTGCAGTCAGTTTTGAGTGGTAGGGCGCTTACTGTATATAGTTGCATGTCTAAGGGGGAATAATGTTAATTACGATATTGTGAAAGAAACTGTTCTTAGCGCATATAGGTTAGTACCGGAGGCGTACCGTAAGAAATTTAGAAATTTGAGAAAGGATGAAAATATTATGTATGTAGAATACGGTAAGAAGTTAAAAAGGCTGTTTTTTGATTGGTTAACTTCTGCTAAGGTTGAGGATTTTGATAGTTTGAAGAACTTAGTGTTAATAGAAAACTTCAAAGATAACGTATCCCCTGAGATTAAACTTTATATAGAGGATAGGCGAGAAGTATCTTTTGCAGGAGCAACTAGGCTAGCTGACGAATATAGTCTAACTCATAATTTGAGTGTTAGTAAGAAACGAAATGATCCTTCGTCTGGTAGAGTACAAAGCAGTAAAGGTTTCAGTCCTAGTAATAGCAATGCGAGTAGAAGTGACTATTCCTGTTATACATGCGGAAAACCTGGTTATATGTCTAAGGTTTGTAAGAGTAGAATGGCATCTATTGGCTCAGAATTAACTTGTTTCCAATGTAATGGGAAAGGGCATTTAGCGAGGAATTGTGCAGTAGAAAAAAAGGACAGTAAGAAACCAGTATCTCTAGTTAACCTTTCATCAAGTAGGAATGATGTGATGAGAGAAACTAGGAAAATTTTTTGCGAATTTCTGTCAGAAGGCGTAGTTTCCTCTCTTGGAGGAGTAGATTCGAGAGAAGTGGTCTTGCTTCGAGACACAGGGGCTGCTGTCTCACTGATTCGAAGAGAGTGTGTGCCGAACAGGGCAGAAATCAATATGGAAGAGAAAGTCATGTTAGGTGGATTTCCTAACACTTGTGTTCTTTGTCCTTTGTTGAAGTTGAATTTAGAAAGTCAGGTAGTCTCAGGAAAAGTGAAACTTGCCGTTGTGGACAGTTTGCCCGTTGAAGGCGTTGACATTATTGTCGGTAATGAATTAGCTTTATCCAAGAATGTGAATCCTGTTGTGAGGAATATTCCAGTGCCTGAAATGGTAGTAACTAGGTCGGGTTTAGATACAGACATAGACTACGATCATAATTTGTTTGTGGATTCGAACGAGTGTGAGTTCGTAGATTCGAATGAGTGTGAGTTCGTGGTTTAGAACGAGTGTGATAGAGGTAGTGAGGTTGATCTTGGCATGAGTGTGGCTGAGAGACCGAACTCTATTGTGGACAGTAGTAGCCAAGGGGAAGGCGTAGCTGTCAAGAGTAACGTAGTAAATGTGCCAGTATCTAGTACTAGTTATGGTGATGAATTAGGCTCTAACGTTTTGGATAAGGATGAGCTAGTCAAGTTGCAGAGAGAGAATGAGACACTAACCCGAATTTTTTAATGTGAGCTGGATGATGATCTCGATGGTGTGTGTAAGGAAACTTTTTGTGTAAAGGACGAAGTTTTGTGTCATGTTTGTCCTAAGTCGGGTAGTGAAGGGGGAATCACAGAAAAATTCGTAGTTTCTGGGAAGCTTCATGAATTAATTTTGAAGTTAGCATACGATGAGCAAGGACATTTAGGAGTAAATAAAACTTTCAGGTCTATTAGTAGGACGTGCTTTTGACCTAAGATGAAAAATGATGTATGTTTTAAGAGGCATGTTTTGAGCTGTCGTGAATATCAAATTGCCGAGAAACCGATTCAAGTAATTCCTAGGGTTCAGTTGTGTAATATTCCTTCAGTAGGCTTATCTTTTGAGAATGTATTTATAAATATGTTTGTACCTTTGTCTAGAAGTAAGGGTAGAGATGATTGCATAACTAATCT
Organism: Macrobrachium nipponense; assembly: GCF_015104395.2. Taxonomy (NCBI): domain Eukaryota; kingdom Metazoa; phylum Arthropoda; class Malacostraca; order Decapoda; family Palaemonidae; genus Macrobrachium; species Macrobrachium nipponense. Next base: position 24,239,432 of record NC_087205.1, on the reverse strand, counting down.
TGATTATTATAAAAACAAGTTAAGAGATGTTTGGCAACTAGCGGAGGAGAACGGAAGCGCTTGGCACTTAGCGAAAGAAAACCCGAACGGAAGTCAAGGGGAAACTGAAGAAAAACCTGCTCTTAGACCAAAAGAGAGAAGTTTGTGTGTAAGAGATAAAGTTTTAGTACTAGTCCAGAAAGAAGGTTCCTCTTTATCTCATAAGTTCGAAGGTCCATTTTCAGTGTTAAAGGAGAGAGGAAATATATATCATAGAATTAATGTGGGTAAGAGTAGAGCAAAGTCAGTAAACGTAAATTTGCTTCAGGATTATAAACAACGCCCCGTGCCGTGGCCTCCGCCCGTGTAACAGTGTTACTGAGTGAGATTAGTTTTGAGAAAAAAACACAAGAGGTGTTTTACTATTTATAAGTTTTAATCAGAGTTCAGAAAACGGAAAAAGTAAGAGAGAAGGACAATGTTATAGTTAGTAGCCTCTTTAGAGATTTCTCAGAATGAGTAGCCTGATAACCGTTTTCTGTTATCGCACGAGTGAGTGTGTGAAGAAGCGTGTGTGTTTGACTGGATTGCAGCTTTATGCAGAATTGTTTCCCTGCTGTTCAATTCTTGCTTCTCTTTAGAAAAAAAATAAAATCAATTGATTTCATTTTTTTTCTCTTTTGAGGGGGCGTGTGATGGTAATTGCTTCCTAGCAAAGAAAGATAAAGGAAAGGAGAACGCATTTTCGAGAAGTTCGGCAGCAAGGAGGCTTTCGCGCCACTGTTGGAGGCGCCTATGGTTGCGGCGGTTCTAGAATCGGCAGGAGTGTTGTGGATCTGTCGGGACGTGAGAAACGCCGCGATTTCTGATGCAATACCTCGTCTAGATTCATCTAAGAAGTTCTAGAAACCCCTGGAGTTGGTGACGTTCGCCGTAGGCTCCGCCCCAAGAGTGACGTATAAATACGACGAACGAACTTTGGAGAGGAGTGATCGTAGAAGGAAGAGATCGAAAAAGAGAGAGATCACCAGTTAGTAAGAGCCACAGATCAGATTATCAGTGAGAGATCAGCAGCAGTGATCGTCAGAGAGAGACTAGAGACGAAGGAACCGACGAAGTATCAATCAAAAGAAGAGTTGTTCGAGAGTTGGTTGGATATTGGTCTAGTCGTCTTCAGGAGTGGACGAATTATCTCGTGTTATCTCGACGTCGAACAGACTTCAGAGAAGAAAAGGCCCTGGTTTTGGGTAGTCCCTGCCTTTCAAGTAGACTAGTTCCTGCGATACGGAGTCAAGAGGACGTCCGCTTTCGCCGATCTCCTTTTGTGAAGCCTCTGCTTCGAGTCACTAAACCGGCCCGCAAGTATTTGAATTGTCTCACTGTTCCCCCAGTCCATGCAGTGTAAGATTCTATCTTTTTATGTAAATAGGAGATACCATTCTGCATTTACCTTTGTTAGTAAGCTTGTAAATAAATCTTTGTTGTGTTAGTGTTTCTTTCTATATTCGTATCCCCAGTTTCAACTGTTGGTGTTGACATATTTTTTTTTTATTATTTCATATCGAACCTGAATCGGACCTCTCTCAGAGGCTGTAACATTGTGTCGACCCTTTCCAGGATATTTCGACACCGTAACATTGTCTCTGAGATCTCAGATCTGTAACACTGATCTGCTTTATCAATTTTTCAATTTGAAAGATGCCAGATTCTCAAAAGCGTTCATTGAATTACGTCTCTAGTGTACTCCCTCCACTACTTTCATTCCGCAATTTTTAAGTATTCCTTTGCCATCATCTAATTGGCATTTGAGATACATCCCATAAACTATTCAAACGCAAAGTAGCTTCGAACTTTTATTTTTGGGTGTTTTTCACTTCCGGCTAAAAGTGTACAGGTCTGAAATCGCTTTGTGAGGGGGAGTCAAACATCACGCGAGAAACCGTAATTTTTAGGTTAAAGGGCGAATCATTTTTTTTAGAATCCTTGAGCAAACAACTTAGTTTCTGTAAGCTCAGAAAGCGTGACTTTTCGTTTTACTCCCCTTTCAAGTCGCACCCCCCCCCCCAAAAAAAAAAAAAAAAAAGTTAAAACATCTGAAGCCACCTTATCTCCTAATACTTTTTTTTTTATGTCACCTATCGCCGCACGAATTGAGAGAAGAGAAAAAAGGTTCTTCCCAGAATCACTCTTCAAGAAATAAAGTTAAAGTTACAGATTTATTTTTTTAAAGACCGACTCTTTTTACGTTTCTATTTCAGTCTTCTGAACCGAAGCTGTAAAGATCTGTCAGTATTAGATTCTAGATGGGATTTTATCAGAGGAAGAAAATAATTGACTCTTGGAATTTTGCACTCAAATATCACTCAATGCTTCCTATTTTAGACGAATGACAAACGTTCTCAGCTCTATCATTTAATGCTGGAAAGGACACATTTCTTCTTCTTCTTCTTCTTCTTCTTCTTTTTTTATTTTATTTATTTTTTTAAGGTTCAAGCAACTGACTTTTTTTTTTCTTAACACGTAAGAATGAGAAAGCCAGAATTTCTATATCAATATTCTAAATACGGCACTAACAGCTAGTTGAACATATAATGTATGTATATATGTATGTGTGTATATGATGTATATGTATATATATATATATATATATATATATAGTATATATATATATATGTATATATATATATATATATATATATATATATATATATATATATATATATATATATATATATATATATATATATATATATATATGTATATATGTCTATATATATATATATATATATATATATATATATATATATTATATATATATATATATATATATATATATATATAATGAATATTTTTTTAATATATATATATATAGAATTATATATATATATATATATATATATATATATATCTATATATATATATATATATATATATATATATATATATATATATATATATATATATATATATATATATATATATATATTATATATATATATATAGATATATATATATATATATATAGTATATATATATATATATATATATATTATATATATATCTATATATATATATATATATATATATATATATATATATATATATATATATATATATATACACGCAATATCCTACTGCACACTTATTAGGGCCTGGTAAGTGTTTGCTTGAATGCAGACAAGATTATTCGGAAGTGACTGTTTTAATTAAAATGATTACAATGAATAACATCTCAGATTATTCTGAAGTGTCTGTTTAGTTAAATTGATCACAATGAATACCATCTAAATCCTGATTTCTATTATTCCAGTTTGTTACTTTCATTTCCTAAAATCAAAGCCATTTTGCATTCCATATAATCCGATGTGTAAATGAAAACTACCCGTTGAATATTTACCATTCTTCATCTCCCGGCATAAATCATCAAACGTTTATGAGGCAAAGATCAAATCAGCTAAAGTACACTGCATTTGAAAGCATAAAACAAAGTCACATTGTACGAATTTTCATTTTGGACAACTGCGTAACAGAAGCATCATTGCTCGTCGGACTCAGTTTAATCTAATGACCCTCCTATGGACGATTTGAATGTCTGTGCACTGGCGGCGCTGATTTAAGCATCAAGCATAGTGTAAAGAGGGAGAACAGAATACTTTAAACAAATTTGAGTTTTCTGGCAACTAGAGGCTGCTGCACAGAGTTGCCAACTAGCGTATCACATAATGACTGAAATGTAAATTAAAAATCATCTCGTCTTTGTGAAGTTTCCACGCTGAGGCAACGATACAATTATTCAGGCGGCGATGAAAACCGCAAAAAAGAAGAAGAAGAAGAAGGCAAAGGTAGCTACAGCATAAATTCATTTTCAATGATAAACAAATAACAGGAAACGAAACCACTGGTACCAGCTCCCAGCTCCTGTAACCTTGATATTTCTGGCCTAGACTTTCGCAATGATAGTAGATTCACATCAACTGTGCATTTGATGCCTAGGGCAGTCCCTTACGACGCCCCTGATTGGCTGTTGATAAGCCAATCACAGGGCTGGAAACTCTCAGTCACTCTCGAAAGTTCAGATGGGTAGGATTTATGTTCCACCTCTCCTGAGGGATACGTCTTTCCAAAGTATCCTTCAGGAGAGGTGGAACATAGATCCTATCCATGTGAACTTTCGAGAGAGACTGAGAGTCTCCAGCCCTACATCATGCCTATGTGAATTCTCTCGAGAGACTGAGAGTTTCCAGCCCTGTGATTGGCTCATCAATAGCCAATCAGGAGGGTCATTAGGGACTGGCCTAGACGGTTGATGTGAATCTACTATAGGATGAATGACTATACACATCGTGGCACAGATTCCAACATAATATACAAAGGAACCAAAGTGGCCTCTGCCATTCACTGCCATTTGTAGTCCTGATAAAAAAAATGAGAAGTTTATTATTCCGAATTGCACACCAGAATAAGGATGGAAACCTTTGTTGCAATTGAAATCTTCCAGTGAATGCAAATTGGAAAGTGTTAAGCGTAAATACGTCGAGTATCAATAATGAAATATCTTGAGTAAAGGAAAAGGACATTATGAATAAAATCTTATCTGTATGATATTTTTAAAGCTTTTCATTATACCACCGTGTTCTTTCAACATAATAGCATCATCAAGAAAGAAACACAAAAAGCTTAAATGTAATTTATGTAGCAAAATGTTACAGAAAACATCTAGTTTTCTCATTACTAAAACCGGATGGAAAAAAAGGCATAAAATTGAAAAGAAAAACAATTACTGAGAAATGGAAAAAAATTGCACAGCATCATTTCAAAGTGATCATTTGCAAATAAAGCCACATAATCTTGTTCATTTCTGAAACCACTCTCACCGCAACAGAGAAAATGGAAATGAGACTGGAGAAATTTATATTTACCGGAAAATAATAATGAAAAAAATACACATACTCAAGGACAGATCATCATTTCACGACTATGAATTACGAATAAATTTAATATTTTTATATTTTTTTATGTCACGTGATCAAAGTTCTTACTGAGTAATAAGTAATCAATTTGTAGAGAGGAGGATAGAACAGTGGATGAGGTTATATATATATATATATATATATATATATATATTATATATATATATATATATATATATATATATATATATAATATATATATATATATATATAATATATATTATATATCTATATATATATATATATATATATATATTATTGTATATATATATATGCAGAAGCCAGGTACTATGTCGTACCTCTAAGTAAATGGGGATACAATCCACAATGAAGCAAAATCCTCTTGTACTTTAAAATATCTCTTGTACAGGATTAAAGCTTTCGACATCCACTGTGGTCTTCTTGTTTTAGTGAACAAGACCACAGTGGATGGTCGAACGCTTTAATCCTGTACAAGAGATATTTCAAACTACAAGAGGATTTTACTTCATTGTGGATTGTATCCCTATATATATATATATATATATATATATATATATATATATATATATATATATATATATATAATATTTTTTTTTTTTTTTTTTTTTTTTTTTTAATTATTGTTTCCCCTTCAAGTTCCTGCGTGTAAGACTGAAGATGCCGAGAAAACATCTACGATGCCTTTTGGCTACAAATCTTTAACATTGGCTGCCTTAGAATGAGTGGTAGCAGCAATACCTAATGGTTTATAGAATCAGACAACAAACATTACAGCTAACTGGAAATGATGCAATCTGATGCAATACGAAGATTTATTTCTATTTCTGCTTTTATTTCCAGTTTCGAGATGCCAGTTCGACAGCCGAGAATGCGAAGGACGTTGAGATGATTTCCTTAGGGGATGAAGGGCCCACCCGAAAAATATAGAAGAGACCCTATTGCTCCTGTTCATAAAGCTCATGAGTTACACGTGGCAAAATTGAATATTCTTTCGTTTACAGACATGAGAGAAATGTCCCACGATGGTAATATTTTTTTTTAGGTGGAGGATATATCTTACGATGTATAACATTTCAGGCCTTGAGGTGACAGGCATATTTCATTCACAATTCACATTGAACAATGGCTTAGAATATATTCTATTTTGTAAGTACTCTGAAACTGAGGGAAATTACTTTCATAAACAACACGTCTTTCATCCAATTCTCAGTTCGTTGAGAATGACTGAAAAAAGCGTGATAAACTGTTATTTGAGTGGTTTTGAATTATACTGTGTTATTTAAAAAGATCTAACAAGGTTGAATACAAACAAGGTTCAGTATCATAAGCCCTTTAGCAATGACATAAGAAAAATCATGAGTCACTATGCAGATACGTTATGGAATTATGCAAGTTAAGTTCTGTTACAATTCGGTCAAAGGCTGTGAGTCAAAACTCAAAGCTTTTACTACCTAGTCCAGATTAAAATCTGGTACTTTTGATAAAGATGAAAAAAAAAAAAAAAAATCAATTTCCTAGTACTTCACATTATTATATCAAGTCCTAAATGCTTAAAGAATGACGGTCAATATAAAAGATATCTTTTGTAGTAAATATTTCAATTCTGGTACAGTATTTGTAGTATTCTTACCAAGTTGCTAAAACGTACGAAAATATTCTTGACTAATCATGATGATCAAGATCACAGAATTTAGGCTAAAAGCATTCACAACCGACAACATAATTGTGTTATCGTTTCCATACTAGTAATACTAAATGTATATAAAAGATGAACGTACTTCAAAATAACATATTCCATTCTTTCAACTTCAAAAGGTCAAAGGTCATCATCATCAGAAGAAGACATATTAACTTTCCTGCAACGTGAAGACCCGTTCATTCTTTCCCTGCCAAGTGTTTTTGGTTGCGTTACTCGCGCTTCAATTAACTCACATACAAGTTCATTTTTTGCGAGTAGTAACCAGAGTGAGCCTAACTGAACTTAATTGCTCTTACCGTCAACATTCTTGTCAATTTCACCAGAGTCTTCAGTCATCTTGAGAATACGAGTGCTATCCGATTCCTTGCTCTTCAGTTCTCAACAATGCAATGCTACAAATGGAGCTAATTTTTCCTTTTCAAATCACGTTCTTATCTTTGTGAATTATTCGGTAATATAATATTATATATATATCTATAAATATATATATTATATATATATATATATAAGATTTATTAATTTATAATATATATACAGACATAATTATATTATATATATATATATTATATGTATATAGATAGATAGAGATAGATATATAGATATATAGAGATATATATATAATATATATATAGATATACTAAATATATATATATAAAGATATATATATATATATTTTTATAGATATATATATATATAGATTTATATATATAGTATATAGATATATATATTTTAATATATATATATATATATCGATAGATACATATATATATTATATATATATATATATTATATATATGATATATATATTATATATTATATATATATATATATATATATATATAATATATATATATATATATATATATATATATCTATATATATATATATATATATATATATATTATATATATATATATATATATAATATATATATATCTATATATATATATATATACTATATATATATATATATATATATATATATATATATATAGTATATATATATATATATATATATATATATAGATATATCTATATATATATATATTTATATATCTATTTATTATAAATAGATATTAATTATTTCATATATACGTCTTATATATATATATATATGTATATATATATTATATCTACACTTATATATTCTCTCTCTATATATATCTCTATCTATATCATATATATAGTCATATATATATATATATTTTATATGTATATATTTACTATACTCTATTTATTATAATATATATATAAAATATATATAAATATATCTCTCTCTATATATATCTATATAATATATCTCTCTATATACTCTATATGAAGAATGATTCACAAAAATGAGAACGTGATTTATTTGTCAGCTAAACCCACTGGAAAGTCAAGTAGTACTTTTGTGTAATCAACACATGTTTGGGGCAAAAAGGGCCCCTGAAGATGTGTTAATAACACGAAAGCGCTTTGGCACTATGTTGCTGATTTTAAAACTTTTCCTGTGGTATCCAGGATTGATTGAATTATATATAGTTATTATTTTATATATATGTTTATATATATATATATATATGCATATATATATATAGAAATATAATATCTATATATATATATATATATATAGTATATATACCTTCAGCTAGTCTTCCACCCTGACTGGCTAAAGAAATTTCAATCAACTAATATATTAATTAAATTTTTTTTTGGCTACATCAAATTAATGTCTACAATAGAGACTGAATAGACCTTAGCCTCCTCATCTGTGAAATTACAGTTTGAGAAAGATTTTGCATTTTGGGGAGAGTTGTAATGGTTGAATTACAAAATATATGATAATTCCTGGAAAATCTATAGCTTGATAGAAGTTTCCACGCCGTATATCTAACTTCTTTCTATCTCTCTCTATGTGTGACATATTTTTACAAACACAAACACGCGCGCACTCACAACACACACACGCTATATATATATATATAAATATATATATATATATATATATATATATATATATATATATATATATATTATGTATGTTGTTTATGCCACACTTCAACAGGTAGACTTATTAATACGAATTTAACGGATTTCGAAAACAACGCGTTAGTTATAAATGCCGTCACCGTAATCAGTTACGAATCAGAGAATTGATTGCAAGCATCAGTTAATTAATAAAATAATAAAACTTATTTTGCTAACTGTAGTTATGAGTTTTCTGTAAAGGAATATTAATGAGATGGCTTTATCTGTCCGTCCGCACTTTTTCTGTCCGCCCTGCAAATTGGTATGTTAATTATCCATCCTCCACTCATCAAACATACTAAATTGCAGCCCTCTAGCCTCATTAGTTCTTATTTTAGTTAAGGTTAAAGCCTAAGTAGTTCTTATTTTAGTTAAGGTTAAATTTAGTCATAATCGTACTTCTGGCATCGCTACAGGTACAAACAGCACAACCCATCATTGTACAGTGGCTAAGAGTTTCACTACCTCTGGCTGAAAGTTTCATCTCCAGTAACTGTCAACTTGACCGTTTTCTATGAGATACCTCATTCACACACTTCTACTTGAATCTTGGTTGCATCTGTAAAGAGTTTATTTTTAATCTGAGGTTCAATCACAAGACCTCATAGTTTCAACAAAGTCTTTTTCATCATTGCTCTGAATCTTTCGCTGCAATTCTGTTTATCTGTTACATTCATAAAAAGATATATTACAAGACAGTTTCCGGTACATCGTTAATGAACTTATTCGTAACATGATTCCTCTGGCGTCTCTCTCTCTCTCTCTCTCTCTCTCTCTCTCTCTCTCATCCTCTCCTCTCTCTCTCTCTGGCGTGTTGTCAAGTGATTATACAAAGAAAGTCGTCTTGGAACTCGTTACAGCTTTCGTCACAAACAAAGACAGCCGAAACAGATCGCGTTTTTTTTTTTTTTTTTTTTTTTTTTTTGCAGTTACATTCTCTTAAATGTGAAGCTATAAAAACTTCCAGGCCTTTTTATTTCTTGGCTCCGAATCTCAAACGATCATAAAATGAAACTTTTACTTTTTTTCTAGTTTTAATTTTTTTTGTCCCCTATTGGTTTTTTCTTTTTTTTTGGGGGGGGGGGTGGGGGGGGGGGTTGGGGGGGGGCGGTCCCCCTACAGAAGTTCCTTCCTCCACTGTTCCCTTTGTTCTGTTCTGTGAAATGGAAGTCTTGGATGTGTTCGCCTGTTTTATTCTGGCTCCATTCGTTTCTTTACTGTTAACTTGCTGTTTTAAAAGCCAGTTTCTGGTATTTCTGGTGTTTGAACTTTCTGGTTAATCTATTCTGACAGTTGGAATTTTCAGATGTGACAATATTTCACAGCCATTGGTTTATTCAGTTACCCTTTCAAATTTTGTCCAAATGGGGAATAGTATATTTCCGTTAGTTTGTCACATAATACAATTTATATAAATTCAAATACTTTTTTTTTTTATAATTTACGTCTTGCGTCTCTCTTTTTATAGAATTCGTGTACGGCTTTTTTATATTTATTATTATTTTTCTCTTTGTGATTACGCTACTATACAAATCTTTTCTTGGTAGTGAGTGAATTCGACGCAGTATGCCCACAAGTAATGCATAATAATATAATAATAATAATAATCTCTGAACAGGAACCTGGAAAAACTAGATGCCGAAGTAGCTCCAGGACTCATGCAGAGGAGAGTGCTCCTAAAACCAGAACATTTAGTGAGGAAAGTGATGGACTCCTAAGGAAGCAGGAAGCAACCCGGAACCCCATACTATAAAAAAAAAAAAAAAAAAACACACACCCAGGCCCAACCCATCCCCCGGGCCCCCCAGTCGAATAGGATGACTGTGAAGACCAAAAAGAAGTAATAGTATTTATTATTATTAATTCGACACCAAAGTCACATACGGAAAATTATATTCAAAAGTAACCATTGCCGTATATTACCAAAAGTCTTTCACCAGAAACTTTTTTTTTCTTTTTTTTTTTGTAAATGGAAAAAAATTCTATGCGAAATTACTGGACAAAAACAACCACGAACCTCCCAAGATATAGAGCTACTAAGTCTTATCGAATTCCGAAGCCTGGATAATATTCACTAACCCGAAAAATACCTACCTACCAAGTTCTATCCACATTCCTGAAGAATAAAATGCTATAAAATAAGATTTCGTCTTTGAAATTCACCCGTGACCTACACCGAGGTTAAAAAAAAAAAAAAAAAAAAAAAAGACCTTCAAGGTACCTACCTACCTACAAAGCTTCATTGTTTTAAGAGGTATATTTTATTCTGACTAATGCTTTAATTTACTACATAATAAAACTTGTCAGACTCTACAATTCCACAGGGCGTTGGGAAGGTTAAACTTGATGCTCACTTTCTTTCACATAATATCTTAAGTAACTGCTACATATCATATGACAACATTTTCCTCTTAATCCTGGAAATATGAAAGTTGTCCATTTGCTGTACTCACCAATACAGCGCCGTCAAAACGGGTGATCATCTGAAAAACAAGAAGAAGAATCATGAAATAACATCAGACAACGAGAAACAAATCAGTAGGTTATATTTTCATTTTTCAACAGAACTGGCCGAGATATGGTACTGGTGTTATGTCGATGGCAGAGAAGCTTCGTTTGTTTAAGTAAAAGGTACTTTCCGCTGATGACGAAAATACGGGTTGTTTGTTTGTTTGTTTGTATGGTGTTTTTACGTTGCATGGAACCAGTGGTTATTCAGCAACGGGACCAATGGCTTTACGTGACTTCCGAACCACGTCTAGAGTGAACTTCTATCACCAGTAATATAAACATCTCTCACACCTCAATGGAATCCCCGAGAATCGAATTCGCGGCCACCGAGGTCGCTCGCCAACACCATACCGACCATGCCAACGAGGCGCTAAAAAATACGAGTTGAATACATACGATACGAATGACATATGCCAACTGTTAAGATACGTAGAGGAGGAACGGAAGGGCAGACTGAAACCAATTATATAGAAGTGATATATCTATGTACTTATGAATATTAGGTTGATTATAATGTAGTAAATTCACAAGTCCTGGGCTGCTGTAATAAAATCACACTTTAGATAGAACATGCAAGATATATATTCTATATACTGTGGAAACATGGTCAGGTGTTTATCATTACTTCGTTTAAGAAAAGTCTACATTCTGACTATCAGTTCACAAAGACTTTTCTTAAAGATTTGGGGAAAAATGACTACTCAATGAAAATAATATTCAAATTCCTCTCATTACGAACCATCACATAACAGACACCAACTGTATGAAGTTATCTTGACGTTATTTTGGTAACTGAGGTTAAACGTAATGAGAGTAAAGCTGGAACTCTCTGCTGTGGTTTATCAAGCAAGAATTTCTTGAGGGGTTATTCTTACAACGTAATATTTTCTTCTGTATATAGCTATGATTTTCCACTCGGATATTAATATATATATATATATATATATATATATATAGATATATATATATATATATATATATATATATGATATATATATGTATGCATATATATATATATATAATATATAGAATATATATATATATATATATATATACTATATATATATATATATATATATATATATATATATATAGATATATATATATATATATATACATATATCACACACGCACACACACACATATATATATAAATATATATATATATATATATATATATATATATATTATAGATATAATATATATGTATAAAAAAAAAAATTTTTATATATATTAGTTTTTGAAGGCAGATCCTGATGGGACAGACGACATCATACCCTTGACAGAAACAAGAATGATAAAGGTGAATGAGAAAACAATCTTTTGGAAGGTAAAGGATGTTATGAATTATGATAAATGAAGCACACACATCTACTGGCTATTTATTCTTGGAATAGGGATAGACATCACATGAATTGTTCTTGTTCATGTAATAAATTACTTCGGACAACTTCTCAGGCATGATGTTGTTTACGACAAAGTAAGTAGCAAGTCTCTCTTTTCTCTCTCTCTCTCTCTCTCTCTCTCTCTCTCTCTCTCGCTTGCGTGAAACGTTGTCAGTCATCGGGCCTGGCATGTAAATTCCCGAAATGTATAACTAGTATTGCATCAACTCCGTATATTTATATTTATACATATACTTACCTATATACTTACATATATATATAATATATATATATATATATATATATATATCTATATATATATATATTATATATAGACACATATATGAAATATATATCATATCATTGCGACTGTATAAAACAAAACTCGGGATTTGTAAAAATTTGCAGCTATACAAACCGTATTTCGTCATTGGCAATGATAGTAAATAAGCCAAGGAATACCGAAATTGTTTTGGTTTAGCTATTAGGTACGAAACTAGATATTTTCAGCCCAGAACAGACGCACAGTAATTTGTCACATAAATAATAATAATAAATATATCTGGTGTTAAAATTTAAACATTGGCGACTTAGCTTTGGTTTCAATTGCAATTTTTAAGAAAAGAAAAGACTGGGAAAGACTGTATTGTGGTAATATAAACTCATTAGTTGGTAATTAAACGTAACGAATCAGTAACAATATACCATTAAAACAAATGAATAGATCTCATAACAATAAAATACCATACAAAATTGTTTTTTTTAAACATTTGGCTTCTGTTTTAATTGTCCCTTCAACACAACAGCAAAGAGATAATAAATGATTTAACTGTAATTTAGACAAAAATATTATTAATATATAAATTAATCTATGGATATTCCGAGTAATATTTCAACATAAAAATATCTAAGGCGAAAAGCAAAGCGTTTAAACAATAAAAATTATTCAAAGCGTAGTTAGCAATTAATCATAATGCACTACAAATTAACTCACTCTTTTAATGGAACTTGATGAAATTTTCGACAGTCAAAGCATATTCAGATTAACTAAAAAATAAGAGGGATATTTATGATTAAATAAACAGAGGAGGATTAGGCATATATTTATAGTCGTGAAATATAATAACGTTCAACAAACCATAATGGGGCACGGGGGATAACAGACTGACTTTTATAATATAAAGGATTAATCCTTTTCACAATTTTCCCTGAAAGAATTCCTGATTATTCAAACTGCTTTTTGATATACAGATACAAAAATGGCTTAATTTATTCCTGGATGAACAACTGGTTTATATATATTTCCTATCATAAAGCATATTGCTGTGTAAGTAGATTTTACTTATATGTTTGTTGATATACCTACATTCATTTACTAAGCTCTTCATTCCGTTTCTTGCTCACACCCAAAGACCATCCATAATAATAATAATAATAAAAATAATAATAATAATAATAATAATAATAATAATAATAATAATAATAATAATAATAATAATAATGATATGTGGTGCCGTGGCAGAGTGGGTTAGGTCGTCAATGGACTGTTTAAGCAACATTGGGGCTGGTCAGTAGTTGGATGGGTGACCGCTCTCCTCCGTGTTGATTCCTTGGGAAAGGATCTTTACCATAATTTCCTCAGTCTACCCAGCTGTAAATGATTACCTGTCCCTGATGGGATAGGGTCCAGCTATGGGTTAAATAGCAAAACTCAGCAATGATGTTAAGAAAAGAAGGAATAAACGACAACGACGTAAATGGAACCTCTGGCAACAGAGGAGCTTCGTCCGGCAACCAGGTATTCAACCCAATTGAAGGGGAAGACGGTCAGGTACTTGGAGGTCGTCATCCAGCAACTGACCACCACAACGATGGTAACCAACAGCCTGAGATTGGAGCTACAGAAGCAAACCAAAGGAAGAAATGGACAAGAGAAGAAAATAAGGAAATATGGAGATGCTACATCATAAGCAACCTGATGGAGAGAGGATATAGAAGAAGGTTGGTCAACATCTGGAATGTGAGGAATAACACCCCACAAACAGAGCAGAGGCTGGCAGACCAAGTAAGGAACATAAAGAAAAAGAACTGGCTCTTCCCAACAGAAAGTGAAGAATTGGAAAGGGAAATCTCACGCGACAACCAATTACACGAAGACGAACTGAGAGACGATGCCACAGAAGACGACAGGGATGATGAGGTATCAAACAACGACACACGAAGAAACACCGACGAAGTAACAGAGAGGATGGAATGGGTAGAAACGATTAGACAATGGATGGAGGCAGATACAGAGAGAACAAAGATCCCCTCCATGAAAGCCTACAACACCAAGAAATTAAGGGAGAAAACAAGTGAGGTCAATGAAATAATGGGCATAATACACACCAGCAGTATCACAGAAACAAATAACTTGGCATATGCAGGAGCAAGATTAGTAGCAGAACTGATGGGGATCCGAACACCAACACCACCAGAACAACCAACCCAACAGAAACCAAAACAGCAACCTCCTTGGAAAAGGCGCCTGGAAAAGCAAATCATGGTGATGAGATCTGACTTGAGTAAACTGAAAGAGATGGCAGAAAAAAGGCCAAGAAGCAAGAAAACAAGGTAGGAAACTGAACAAGAAATACAAAGCACAAGAGAGGGGACTAAAACAAACACAATAGATGTAAAACAGAGGCTTAAGGCCCAAACAAAGCACATAAGATCCAACGGTACATGAACAGGAATAAGGGATACCAACAGAACAAACTATTCGGAACCAACCAGAAAAGACTATACAGCCAACTAAGAGGGGAAGACAACCACCAAGAAATTCCTGAAGCCGAACCAAGTAAGAGACTCTGGGAAAACATATGGAGCAATCCGGTATCACACAACAAACATGCAACATGGCTCCAGGAAGTCAAGGAAGAAGAAACAGGGAGAATGAAACAAAGATTCACAGAGATCACGACACACAGTCAGACACCAACTAAAGAAAATGCCAAACTGGACAGCCCAGGTCCCGATGAAATCCATGGATACTGGCTCAAAAACTTCAAGGCCCTATACCCACGAATAGCAGAACAACTCCAGCATTGTATCTCAAATCACCATGCACCCAAATGGATGACCACAGGAAAAAAATCCTCAGTACAAAAAGACAAGAGTAAGGCAAATATAGCCATAACTACAGGCCTATCACCTGCTACCAAATAATGTGGAAGTTACTAACAGGTATCATCAGTGAAAGGCTATACAACTACCTGGAGGAGACAACACCCCCCCCCCCCCCCCCACACACACAACAGAAAAGCTGCAGAAGGAAGTGTAGGGGCACATGATTCCCATGACAAAAGTACTACAGAAGATGGATGCCGGGTACCAACTCAAGAAAAGAGGCAACAGACTTAACCATCTGATGTTCATGGATGACATCAAGCTGTATGGTAAGAGCATCAAGGAAATAGATACCCTAATCCAGATTGTAAGGATTGTATCTGGGGACATCAGGATGGATTTTGGATAGAAAAATGCGCCTTAGTCAACATACAAAAGGGCAACAGTAACAGAACTGAAGGAATCAAAAGCTACCAGATGGGTTGCAACATCAAACACATAAGAGAAGAGACTGGATACTAATACCTGGGAATAATGGAAGGAGGGGATATAAAACACCAACAGATGAAGGACACGATCATGAAAGAATATATGCAGAGACTCAAGGCGATACTCAAGTCAAAACTCAACGCCAGAAATATGATAAAAGCCATAAAGTGCCAGTATTCAGATACAGCGCAGGAATAGTGGAATGGACGAAGGCAGAACTCTGCAGCGTAGATCAGAAAACCAGGAAACATATGACAATACACAAAGCACTACACCCAAGAGCAAATACGGACAGACTATACGTAACACGAAAGGAAGGAGGGAGAGGATACTAAGTATAGGGGACTACGTCAACATCGAGAACAGAGCACTGGGGCAATATCTGAAAACCAGTGAAGACGAGTGGCTAAAGTGTGCATGGGAAGAAGGACTAATAAAAGTAGACGAAGACCCAGAAATATACAGAGACAGGAGAATGACAAACAGAACAGAGGAATGGCACAACAAACCAATGCGCGCACAATACACGAGACAGACTAAAGAACTAGCCAGCGATGACACATGGCAATGGCTACAGAGGGGAGAGCTAAAGAAGGAGACGGAAGGAATGATAACAGCGGCACAAGATCAGGCCCTAAGAACCAGATATGTTCAAGGAACGATAGACGGAAATAACATCTCTCCCATAAGTAGGAAGTGCAATACGAAAAATGAAACCATAAACCACATAGCAAGTGAATGCCCGGTACTTGCACAGAACCTGAAAGAGGCATGATTCAGTGGCAAAAGCCTTCCACTGGAGCCAGTGCAAGAAACATCAGCTACCTTGCAGTAATAAGTGGTACGAGCACCAACCTGAGGGAGTGATAGAAAACGATCAGGCAAAGATCCTCTGGGACTATGGTATCAGAACGGATAGGGTAATACGTGCAAATAGGCCAGACGTGACATTGATTGACGAAGTCAAGAAGAAAGTATCACTCATTGATGTCGCAATACCATGCGACACCAGATGGAATAATACCGACGACAACCCCTACTTGACCTGGACCTGTGATCCGCCATTCCACTACACCAGTATACTGATAATACCTGTTGTAAATGAAATGTCACATTCAGTATTATTTAGATTTCTCCTAATATGAATATTGGCCAATTATTAAGGTGTATCGCTGAGCCAGAGAAGCGACTAGTAAGAAAAACAGAAAAGGTAATACATAAAATTAATTCGCTGAATTTCCTTTATTCAATAAATTTGTTTAAAAGAGGGTCGTCTTACAAATAATAATAACAATAATAATAGTATGCTTCTCTACGTGAAAAAAGCCAAGTCAATCTTATATTCTCGTATTTACACTATGGTGATCAATAAGCCTCGACTCGCATTATCCGTACTTTTGTCTCTCTCTCTCTCTTTCTCTTTTTTTTTTTTTTTTTTTTTTTTTTTTTTTGTGGGGGGGGAGGGGGGGGGGGGGGGGTCTAAATAATCATCTATTGAGTTTGCTGTCTATTCCCAACACTCGAGGTTGAAATTCATCCTCTCACTTTCCCCTTTCTAATCTTCACTACCCCAGAAAAGGATTACTGTTACTCTAGCCTCAATATTTGGTAAATGATCAAGGCGTGATGAGAACTCCAGCGTACTCGGGACTCGTGCAAGATTCTCCCCTCAGGCATGAGTTGTATGAATATTATAATCCTAACTTGACGTGAAGTGGTCGTCATAACTAATATTCAGGATTAGCACTGCTTATATACTAACAACAAGGATCAAATAATAGAAGGAAATAAATTAGACACGTTCATATATCCTCAGTTATAAGTGGAAACAGTCTAAATTCAGTGCACCAAACAAATTAAAATGAACTAAAACCTACAGTCAAATAGAGCCTTGTTTCGTCAACGAAAATTAGAATAAATACGCTGTATTTTACTAGAAATATTTTTTCTATACTGTTTAACATGCATATTATTTATTTTTTACATTTTCATTCTAATAAATAAATCATAAATATCGTATGCTAAAATTTATGTTTCCTTAACTTGACGCGAAACACCTTTCTCAGACCTTTTTTAGGATCCTCCATAGACCTTTCCTACCCCCCACACCCCAACAACAACAAAAACAACTTAGTTTGTAGGCTTACTCTCCGTGTAAGCGAAAACGGTTGAATATTCGACTCTTAATAAATGACACCTCATCTGAGTCGATTAAATAAAGTGGAATTCCCAGAACATCCGATTCGGGATGTAAATACTTCCAGGATATGATATAATCAGGTGGAGTTGAATCATGAAACAGTTCCGAGAATGAGGTCACACGCCCAGTAGACCTATGAGAGAGAGAGAGAGAGAGAGAGAGAGAGAGGGGGGGGGGGGCGGATGGGGAAGGAGTGGCTGATGTTCATATAAAGACGAAAAATTAGATAAAACAAAATATCGAGAAAAGTGGAGAGAGAGAGAGAGAGAGAGAGAGAGAGAGAGAGAGAGAGAGATAGAGAGAGAGAGAGAGGCTGTTTTGCTATTCCACTCTTCAAATACCAAGGAGATAAAACTCGCGCATAAAAACTAGAGGACAAACAGGGACAGAGCTTTGATCCGATGATGTCGTCTCTCTCTGTTGCTCTTGATATGAACGAATGAAGATGAACGTCAATGAACATTAAGATAAATACAACATCGCCACAATTAGGACGAAGAAATACGCAAAAAATAAAAAAAAAAAAAAAAAGGTCGAAAAATGACGGCAAAAATAAAGCGTTCAGCAAGATGTGTTCAGTGGGCGGGGTCAGATCTTTTGTTTTGGGGGGTGGACGGATGTTCTTCCTCCTTCCTTTTTTTTTTTTTTTTTTAATCCATGGATTCATTCGTGATACTGTTAGATGCTTTTGCGTAGTTGACAAAATCGCTAGTTTCTTTCAGCTGGATTTGTGTTACCCATCAGGCAATCTTCTCTCTTCGCATTTACCCAAAGCAAACGATAAACCTCGATTTGCAGCCCGCGTTGTTTTATTATTATTGAAAATATGTATATGCAGGTATTATGTAATAAACTTCAACAGCCTTTGATTTACAAACTTAGCTGACATGGAACAGTCTTTAATATTGTAACCAGAAGTATATAAAAGAGTAAATATAAATGATTAACTTCCTCTATAATCTTTAGGATTCAAAAGTAAACCATCAAAAACGCACTTTGTTTTTGTTTCATCGAAAAAAATTAAATTCTCATACACCTCCGCGTATAAGTCATTTCGTAATCCTTCGACATTACTTCGAGCGACAGCACACACTTCCTCACCAATAGCTTCTACATTTGTTTTTATTTATTTAATATTTTTACGGCGTTCAGTGACAGTAGCTGCTGTGACGCCATTTTAAAGGAATAAATAAATCGAACTGATTTGCTGTATAAATTTTTCAATTTGAAAGATGCCAGATTCTCAAAAGCGTTCATTGAATTACGTCTCTAGTGTACTCCCTCCACTACTTTCATTCCGCACTTTTTAAGTATTCCTTTGCCATCATCTAATTGGCATTTACGATACCTCCCATAAACTATTCAAACGCAAAGCAGCTTCGACCTTTTATTTCTGGGTGTTTTTCACTTCCGGCTAAAAGTGTACATTTCTAAAATCGCTTTGTGAGGGGGAGTCAAACATCACACGAGAAACCGAAACCGTACTTTTTAGGTTAAAGGGCGAATCCTTTTTTTTTAGAATCCTTGAGCAAACAACTTAGTTTCTGTAAGCTCAGAAAGCGCGACTTTTGCGTTAACTCCTCTTTCAGCGTTGACAAGCTATTTGAGAGCCGTCCCCCACAAAGGGCCCCCCCCAAAAAAAAAAAAATAAATAAATAAAAAAATTTTAAACATCTGAAACCACCTTATCTCCCAATAGTTTTTTTATGTCACCTATTGCCGCACGAATCGAGAGAAGAGAAATAAAAGTTTCTTCTCAGAATCACTCTTCAAGCAATAAAGTTAAACGAAGTTGCGGATTTTTTTTAAAGACCGGCTCTTTTTACGTTTCTATTTCAGTCTTCTGAACCGAAGCTGTAAAGATCTGTCAGTATTAGATTCTAGATGAGATTTTATCAAAGGGAGAAAATAATTGACACTTGGAATTTTGCACTCAAATATCACTCAATGCTTCCTATTTTAGACGAATGATAAACGTTCTCAGCTCTATCATTTAATGCTGAAAAGGACACATTTCTTCTTCTTCTTCTTCTTCTTTTTATTTTATTTATTTTTTTTTAAGGTTCAAGCAACTGACTTTTTTTTCTTAACACGTAAGAATGAGAAAGCCAGAATTTCTATATCAATATTCTAAATACGGCACTAACAGCTAGTTGAACATATAATGTATGTATAGATGTAAGTGTGTATGTGTGTATATGTCTATATGCATATATATATATATATATATATTATATATATTTATATATATATATATAATATTATATATAATATATATATATTTATATATATACACGCAATATTCTGTTGCTAAGTGGTTCAACCCCATTCACGTCCTACTGCACACTTATTAGGGCCTGGTAAGTGTTTGCTTGAATGCAGACAAGATTATTCTGAAGTGACTGTTTTAATTAAAATGATTACAATGAATAACATCTCAGATTATTCTGAAGTGTCTGTTTAGTTAAATTGATCACAATGAATACCATCTAAATCCTGATTTCTATTATTCCAGTTTGTTACTTTCATTTCCTAAAATCAAAGCCATTTTGCATTCCATATAATCCGATGTGTAAATGAAAACTACTCGTTGAATATTTACCATTCTTCATCTCCCGGCATAAATCATCAAACGTTTATGAGGCATAGATCAAATCAGCTAAAGTACACTGCATTCGAAAGCATAAAACAAAGTCACATTGCACGAATTTTCATTTTGGACGACTGCGTAACAGAAGCATCATTGCTCTTCAGACTCAGTTTAATTTAATGACCCTCCTATGGACGATTTGAATGTCTGTGCACTGGCGGCGCTGATTTAAGCATCAAGCATAGTGTAAAGAGGGAGAACCGAATACATTAAAAAAAAGGGAGGATTTCGTGACGCGAGATTTCTGGTAACTAGAGGCTACTGCACAGAGTTGCCAACTAGCTTATCACATAATGACTGAAATGTAAATTAAAAATCATCTCGTCTTTGTAAAGTTTCCACGCTGAGGCAACGATACAATTATTCAGGCGGCGATGAAAACCGCAAAAGAAGAAGAAGAAGAAGAATAAGAAGAAGAAGAAGAAGAAGGTAACTACAGCATAAATTCATCTTCAATGATAAACAAATAACAAGAAACGAAACCACTGGTCCCAGCTCACAGTTCCTGTAACCTTGATATTTCTGGCCTAGACTTTTGCAATTATAGTAGATTCACATAAACTGTGCATTTGATGCCTAGGGTAGTCCCTTACGACGCTCCTGATTGGATTTTGATAAGCCAATCACAGGACTGTAAACCCTCAGTCTCTCTCGAAAATTCACATGGATAGGATCTATGTTCCACCTCTCCTGAGGAATACGTCTTTTCAAAGTATCCCTCAGGAGAGGTGGAACATACAACCTATCCATGTGAACTTTCGAGAGAGACTGAGAGTTTCCTGCCCTACATCATGTATATGTGAATTCTCTCGAGAGACTGAGAGTTTCCAGCCCTGTGATTGGTTCATCAATAGCCAATCAGAAGGGTCATAAGGGACTGGCCTAGACGTCAAATACACGGTTGATGTGAATCTACTCTAGGATGAATGACTATACACATCGTGGCAGAGATTCCAATATAATATACAAAGGGACCAAAGTGGCCTCTGCCATTCACTGTCATTTGTAGTGCTGATAAAAAAAAATGAGAAGTCTATTATTCCGAATTGCACACCAGAATAAGGATGGAAACCTTTGTTGAAATGGAAATCTTCCAGTGAATGCAAATTGGAAAGTGTTAAGCGTAAATACGTCGAGTATCAATAATGAAATATCTTGAATAAAGGAAAAGGACATTATGTATAAAATCTTATCTGTATCATATTTTTTAAGCTTTTCATTATACCACCGTGTTCTTTCAACATAATAACATCATGAAAAAAGAAACACAAAAAGCTTAAATATAATTCATGCAGCAAAATATTACGGAAAACTAGTTTTCTCATTTCTAAAGCCGGATGGAGAAATACGGCATAAAATTGAAAAGAAAAACAATTATTGGGAAATGGGAAAAAAATGAGACAGCATCATTTCAAAGTGATCATTTGAAAATAAAGCCACATAATCTTGTTCATTTCTGAAACCACTCTCACCGCAACGGAAAAAAATGGAAATGAAACTAGAGAAATTTATATTTACAGGAAAATAATAATGAAAAAAATAAACATACTCAGGGACAGATCATCCTTTCACGACGATGAATTACGAATAAATTTAATCATTTGATATCACGTGATCAGGGTTCTTACTGAGTAATAAGTAATCCATTTGTAGAGAGGAGGATGGAACAGTAGATGAGGTTATCTAGAGATATATATATATATATATATATATATATATATATATATATATATATATATATATATATATATATATATATATATATAATATATATATATATATATTATATGTATGTATATATATATATATATGTATTGTATGTATATATATATATTTATATATATACTATATATATATATATATATATATATTAAGATATATATAATATATAACTATATATATATATATATATTATTGTTTCCCTTCATGTTCCTGGGTGTAAAACTGAAGATACCAAGAAAGCATGTACAATGCCTTTTGGCTACAAATCTTTAACATTGGCTGCCATAGAATGAGTGGTAGCAGCAATACCTAATAGTTTATAGAATCAGACAACAAACATTACAGCTAACTCAAAATGATGCAATATGATGCAATACGAAGATTTATTTCTATTTCTGATTTTATTTCCAGTTTCGAGATGCCAGTTCGACAGCCGAGAATGCAAAGGACGTTGAGATGATTTCCTTAGGGGATTAAGGGCCCACCCGAATAATATTTTTTTTTAGGTGGAGGATATATCTTACGATGT
>NC_087205.1:24181198-24211198 GCF_015104395.2 Macrobrachium nipponense | reverse complement strand
AAGATTAGATTGAGTTCCATATATCACTCTGCGTAGCACGAAGATGTCGTTTCTCGTACTGGTGATTCTTTCTTCCAGGAAAATCTTGTGTGATAGAGGGAAGGGGTTTGATTGCAGAGTCCATCTCTCCGAATCCGTACATTTTTGAAAGTACTTGTTCTTTGAGGCATTCTTCCAAAAAGTGTTTTTGGTTTTTCAGCCGGTGTAGTCTGTTCAGTTCTTTCTCAAACTTGCGGACAACTGGCTTGACTTCTGGAAGTGAGTGAAGAATCGTGGAAAGGCGGTTGAATTCCATAATGGGCTGACAATGACTGGTAAAAATGTTCTGTAACAACAGAATTCCATCTAATAAAAGGAGCCCATAAAAACACCAAAATGTAGAGAGAAAAGTACTATATTTCAGAGACTACTGTCTCTCTCTTCAGGATATGAATGATGAAAAGTTTACAGAAAAGGTGTATTTATACCCAAGAGATCCGTCCACAAGTAAGCCAATTAGGTCACCCCCGCTGATAATCTTCCTTTAATCTTCTTAAGCGTTGGTTGAATGAAAACTTCATCGACGACATCTGAGATCCACGCCCCTTTTGAGATGTTCATTACCTGCTTCTCTTTTATTAAGGCTGATTCCATCATTTGACTCTTGTACCGGCAGTTGCTGCTATAAATTACACGTGACATATTCCAGTTTATTCTATGGTTATGTTCATTTATATGGTTGAAAATAGCCGAGTTCTGTTGTCCATACCTAACTGACCGTTTGTGTTGTATTAATCTCTGGGGAAGTGATTTACCTGTAAATCCGATGTAAGATTGGTCACAGTCCTGGCATGGGATCTCATATACCCCAGAGTCTTTGGGAGATGTCTTTTGTTGGACGTTAATCAGGGATTTGGCTAAGGTATTTGGGTAGGTAAATGCAAAAGGGTTGGATTTCCCAAGGGTGTGGGTTACTCTCTTAATCGTCTCCAGGTGAGGAATTTTTATTTTATTGTTGGGTGTGTCTCTGGTCTTGTCTTGAGGGGGTCGGTAGAAAATTACGTTTGCTTTTTTAATTGCTTTCTCAATTATATGGTCAGGATACTTTAAAGATGAAAGTTGCTTGCGAATTAGTTCAAATTCTTTTTCCGGGAAATCTGGGGATTTCAGGTGATCCAAAAAACCACCCAGTCGAATAGGATGACTGTGATAGACAAAAAAAAGTAATATTATTATTATTATATTCGACACCAAAGTCACACACGGAAATTATATTCAAAAGTAACCATTGCCGTATATTACCTATAGTCTTTCACTAGAACCTTTTTTTTTTTTTTTTTGTAAATGGAAAAAATTTCTATGCGAAATTACTGGATAAAAACAACCACGAACCTCCCAAGATATAGAGCTACCAAGTCTTATCGAATTCTGGAGCCTGGAAAATATACACTAATCCCAAAAATACCTACCTACCAAGTTCTATTCACATTCATGAAGAATAAAATGCTATAAAATAAGATTTCGTCTTTGAAATTCACCCGTGACCTACACCGAGGTAAAAAAAAAAAAAAAAAAAAACGACCTTCAAGGTACCTACCTACCTACAAAGCTTCATTGTTTCAAGAGTTATATTTTATTCTGACTTATGCTTTAATTTCCTACATAATAAAACTTGTCAGACTACAATTCCACGGGGCATTGGGAAGGTTAAACTTGATGCTCACTTTCTTTCACATAATATCTTGAGTAACTGCTACATATCATACGACAACATTTTCTTCTTAATCCTGGAAATATGGAAGTTGTCCATTTGATGTACTCACCAATACAGCGCCGTCAGAACGGGTGATCATCTGAAAAAGAAGAAGAAGAAGAATCATGAAATAACATCAGACAACGAGAAACAAATCAATAGGTTATATTTTAATTTTTCATCAGAACTGGCCGAGATATGATACTGGTGTTATGTCGATGGCAGAAAAGCTTCGTTTGTTTAAGTAAAAGGTACTTTCCGCTGATGACGAAAATACGGGTTGTTTGTTTGTTTGTTTGTATGGTGTTTTTACGTTGCATGGAACCAGTGGTTATTCAGCAACGGGACCAACGGCTTTACGTGACTTCCGAACCACGTCGAGAGTGAACTTCTATCACCAGAAATATAAACATCTCTCACACCTCAATGGAATGCCCGAGGATCGAATTCGCGGCAACCGAGGTCGCTCGCCAACACCATACCGACCACGCCAACGAGGAGCTAAAAAATACGAGTTGAATGCATACGATACGAATGATATATGCCAACTGGTAAGATACGTAGATGAGGAATGGAAGGGTAGACTGAAACCAATTAGATAGAAGTGATATATCTATGTACTTATGAATATTAGGTTGATTATAATGTAGTAAATTCACAAGTCCTGGGCTGCTGTAATAAAATCACACTTTAAATAGAAACATGCAAGGTATATACTTCGTTTAAGAAAAGTCTACATTCTGACTATCAGTTCACAAAGACTTTTCTTAAAGATATGGGGAAAAATGACTACTCAATGAAAATAATATTCAAAATCCTCTCATTACGAACCATCACATAACAGACAGTCACTGTCTGAAGTTATCTTGACGTTATCTTGGTAACTGAGGTTAAACGTAATGCGAGTAAAGCTGGAACTCTCTGCTGGGGTTTATCGAGCAAGAATAAATTGAGGGGTTATTCTTACAACGTAATATTTTCTTCTTCCGCTCGGATATCATATCAATATCAATATATATTATATATTAATATATATATATATATATATATATGTGGTATATATAATTTTATAATATATATATATATATATATATATATGATATATATATATATAATATATAATATATATATATAACACACACACACACACACATATATTATATATATATATATATATATATATATATATATATATATATATAGATATTATTATATATGACAACCATATATATATATATATATATACTATATATATATATATATATATATATATAGTATATGATATATATATATATACAACCATGTATATAGATATATAATATATATATATATATATGTATATATATATATATATATATATATATTATATATACTATATATATATATATATATATATATACATATTAATATATATATAATATATATATATATATATATATATATAATATATATATATATATATACATATATATATATATATATATATATATATATATATATATATATATATTATATATATATATATATATATATATATTAGTTTTTATTTTGAGGGCAGAATCCTGATGGGACAGACGACATCATACCCTTGACAGAAACAAGAATGATAAAGGTGAATGAGAAAACAATCTTTTGGAAGATAAAGAATGTTATGAATTATGATAAAAGAAGCACACACATCTACTGGCTATTTATTCTTGGAATAGGGATAGACATCACATGAATTGTTCTTGTTCATGTGTAAGCAGAAGTCTCTCTATCTCTCTCTCTCTCTCTCTCTCTCTCTCCTCTCTCTCTCTCTCTCTCTCTCTATTTGATCATACCCCCTCGAAACCACAGGTTCGTGTTTTCGCTTAGTAAGGGAGTAAACTACAAACTTCTTTGTTGTTGTTTTTGTTTTTGTTCTTGGTGTTGTTGTTCTTCTTGCGGGGGTAGGAAAGGTCTATGGAAGACCCTAAAAAGGTCAGAAAAAGGTGCTTTGTCTCGAGTTAAAGATACGGGAATTTTAGGAGAGGACACTTATGATTTATTTATTAGAATGAAAATGTAAGAAATAAATAATATGCATGTTAAACAGTAGAGAAAAATTATTTCTAATAAAGTATACATTATTAATTTTAATTTTCCTTGGCGAAACAACAAGCTATTTGACCTAAGATATTATTAGCACGAACTGTTTTCCAGTGCTATATTCATTTTAGGCTGTTTTTTTTCGTCACTAATTTCCTATGCAATTCATTCACACACCCTCTTCTAAGTTTTGAACCACATTACAGACACTTCTGGATGGACAAAAAAAAGTAAATATATAAATAAATAAATAAAAATAAAACATTCCTTTATAAACAAGCTAACGAAATTTAATCTGTTCCTTATAGCACATGCTCTTAAGTATCATATAATGTAGCAAAACCAGCCTAATTTTGCTACATTCCACTATGACATTCACACACCACAAAAAGACTTATGAGTTTCTACTTCTACTAACAACTGGTGTGTGCCTGGGCTGGAGAGAGAGAGAGAGAGAGAGAGAGAGAGAGAGAGAGAGAGAGAGAGAGAGTGAATTTTATAGGCTACTTTTTTATTTGCACATAGCAGGAACTAAATTAGCAATATTTGTCGAAATAATAACTGAACAGATAAAAATTTTTAAAAATTCCCCAATTTGCATGAAGTAACAATATGAAGAACTCGGGAATAATAATAATAATATAATAATAAATAATAACAATAATAATAATAATAATAATAAAATAAAATAATAATAATAATAATAATATAATAATAATATCATTATTATTATTATTCAACAGGTACACGAAACCTCTGTTTCTGTGTCAAATCAAATGATTGTTCGAGCAACTCAATGGCGTTCTAAATGTTAAAACTACACACACACAAAACAAAAGAAAACCCAGATGTTCAAAGAAACGAGACACAAAGACAATAATTAAACAGGAATTTTTTTTCTCTCGTCCCCTTCCTTTCTCCCACATCTTCCGCTCCATATAATTAATACACATATAACTCGTTTTGCACCTTCAGTTATCTTTTAGCTCCTTCATTCGTTGTTATCTTCTGTTCTCATTCGTCCACTTTCTGATTTCCTCGTCCATTGCCACACGACTTTCATTGAAACCCCTCTGCCTTTTTGGGGATGTCTCTATTTATGCTATTATTATTATTATTATTTCTCCTGTTCTCCGCTTCTCTTTTGTCCTGTTTCCCTTTTATCCTTCTCCCAGACGTTCGTAATTATGCATATTATATGCATCGGTCGTCTCCCTTCATTGTATGATATCTTCAATGTAGCTGTCGAGTCTCAATCTCACTCATTCACTTGTGATTAGTAAAGGATTTTCTTTTTTGTTTTTTTTTTTGCCAAGTTTGTAAGATCGAATGGCAGTATGTAAAACTCTCTCTCTCTCTCTCTCTCTCTCTCTCTCTCTCTCTCTCTCTCTCTGCTGTTCAGTAGATTCTGTTATTGTTTTGTTCCAGTCATTATTCATTATTTCTAAACGCAGTTTGTAATTATGAGCGTTATTTTCTATGCAGTTAGTCTTCAAGCTCTTGTGCTTGTTACTTCATATTATTATTCACCAGTTAAATTACATATGTGAGGACCGAAAAGGAGTATTGCTGAAAGTAAATATAAACTAAGAAAACTTAATTAAAATTGGATATATCATATTATATATATATATTATAACTATATATATATATAATCATATAATAGTATTTATGTGGCCGTATGTTTTATAAAGTGTAGGGTTGAGATTATTCATCGAGTTATTATACTGTTAGTTAAAATTGGATATATATATATATATATATATATAATTATATATATATATATATATATATATATATATATATATATAATATATATATATATATATATATAATGTCCGTATGTTTATAAAGTGTAAGGTTGGAATTATTCATCGATTTATTATTACTGTTGTATTTTTGAATTATTGGCATTATGACGTTTTAAAATTAAACCCTTTCATTATTACATCTGCACTATGAACTACGCAGTTACATGACGGTAGACGAAACATAAATAGTATTATCAAGCGAACTTCGCGGGGAATAATGCATCATAGTATTCTAAGGTGTTATATTTTCTTATTTTGCAAATGACGAACATATTTTATATATATATATATATTATATATATATATATATATATATATATATATATATATATATATTATATATATATATATATATATATATATATATCTATATATATCATATTAAATATATATGTATATAATATATATATATATATATAATATATATATATATATATATATATATATTATAATAATATATATATATATATATATATTTATATATATATACTAATCACATCACCGTGATTCATATAAATCATTCGAGCTAGGAATCAGAACCCCTCGGTCTTGAACCCCAGGTTCGTGGAGTTCTCCATCCCTGCCCTCTCGGAATCGGACCAGCCTAAGAATCTCCTCTTCTGTCCGGTGAGGGCAGTACGGAAGTACCTGGAAAGGACGGCTCGGTTCAGACCGGAGGTCAGGAACCGCTTTGTCACCACAGGTCGAGAGAAGAAGGCAGCTCCAAGAACACCATCTCCTTCTGGCGGAGAGAAACCATCAGGAGGGCCTATGAGAAGGGGGGCCTTTCCCCCCAAAAGGGAGCCAGGCCCCGTGACATCAAGGGAATTGGGGCGTCCCTTTCGTTCTCAAAGAACATGGCAGTGGACCAGGTCCTGAGGGCAGGGGTCTGGAATAGACAGTCGACGTTCACAGCCCACTATCTAAAAGACTGCATGGGTAGGTTGCTCGATGCCTTTGAGATTGGCCCCGTGGGGTCAGGCCAGCAACCGGTCTAGGACCCCTCTTCACCCTTCTCAGGGTTGACGGGCCAGTGAGTATGAAGTGTGTGTGAGTGTGTGTGACCCTTCCTCATACCCCCTGGTCCTTGTCCTTATTCCCCCTGGGCTTTCGGAGAAAGTGAGGAATCCAGGATACTCAGGTACGATACGTGGGAGTGCGTATAGTGTTCAGTACAACCCACAGTTTTACATGTTAAGGTTTGGTTATGCCCGCACCAGGCTTGCTTTAGGACCTCCCCAGACCAACCCCCAAGTATGCACAGCAGGGTTGAGTCCCAAGGGGAGCAGTTGCCCCTCCTCTGACCTAGCACCTCTGGGGACGTTCCTCCCCTAACCTTCGCCCTCTTCCTAAGGAATAAGTGTCCACTGGAATGGTTTGAGGTAAGTATCTCGCATCGGAACAAATCACAAATTCTTGGTAATATGTATTTTTCCTAGCGATACTTACCTCGAACCATGGAAGTATATGCCCTCCCATCCAGCCCCGCTGAAGCTTAGAGGAGGCACCTCGGAGTTGGGCAGGAAGGACTGGCAGGATAACGTGGTCTTCAACCCCAAAGGGCATAGGCCTGGCCTGGGTGCGGCGTATAACCAGTTTTTTCTGGTCGGACCCGGATCGACATCCGGTGATGTGATTAGTATTCATAACAAGGCTGCATGGGTCAAACGCTCGAATCGGCTAGCATGGTTGAGGGGGTTTCATATCGATTCTAATTACGAATACACCGAGATCGGCGGTGATTTGTAATGGTCAGAATCGATATAAACTTATAGCTCCTCTGCTAGCAGACTCGGTAGCGTTACTGTCCGTTTCTGATTTCGTTTCCCGTCCAACTGGACGGTGGTTCGATCCCATGGGGGGACGAAATTATTATCAATTAAAAATTCCCCCTCGGTACATATTTGAAAATATATCAATTCCGAGGTAAAGCGAATTAGATATTAAAGGACATTTGTAGCTCGAATTATATATATATATATATATATATATATATATATATATATATATATATATATATATATATATATATATTATATATATATATATATAATATATATATATATATATATATATATATATATATATATATATATATATATATATATATATATATATATATATATATTATATATATATATATATAATATATATATATATATATATATATATATATATATATATATATATATATATATATATATATAGATATATATATATATATATAAATATATATATATATATATATATATATATATATATATATATATATATATATATATATATATATATATATATTATATATATATATATATGTATATATGAAAGTAATAATCTTAATAGAAATGAAATAAGATAAAATAGTTCTCCCCAATCTCAGTTACTATATAAATGCTGCAATGCTCTTTGTATCATTCAAAGTATTGTCAGTGTATATATATATATATATATATATATATATATAATATATATATATATATATATATATACATATATAAATAGCTACTATTTATAGCTATATATATATATATATATATATATATATATATATATATATATAATACTATATATATATCTATATATAGATATATATATATATATATATATATATATATACATATATATATATATATATATATATCTATATATATATATATATATATATATATATATATATATATATATATATATATATATCTGACGATACCTTAAATGATAAGACAGATCATTGCTGCATTTACGTTTACTTAGTAACTGAGATTGGGTAAAATGATTTGCGTTAATTCATTTCCATTAATACTTTGAATTCCGTTACTGCCCTTATCAGCACTACTATACGACATCAATATTATTAAAGCAAGAAGATGACACTAGAAAAGGGGGAGGGGGGAGGGGGCGCTTTCAATTCAACCTTCATTCTGTAAGTGGTTATTAAAGTAAGTGGTTATTAAAGTAAGTGGTTATTAAATACACATACCTTCAATGACAAGCATACCAGTCTTTGATCAGCGGCCATAGCATAGCCTCTAACTTCGAGGTGGAATATCAGTGGAATAAACTTTTTTTTTCTTTTAGAAATCAAGAAAAAGATCCTTTTGGGTAATTTTCTTTCCTCAAAAAACAAAGGTAAAAATGGTTCCGAAATTCACCTTTACCCTTCGGGAGGGGAGCTAACCTTGCGAGTATAACTCTATTTACTTTTCTCTCTCTCTCTCTTTTTTTATTTCTTCGGAATCTATGCTTTTGCAGAAAGCTCTATGAAACAGTACAGGCGAATTTTTGACCTGGTTGATTAACCCCTTGTCAATCAGAGGCAGTTTTATTTTTTTTAACTCCAAAACACTTTCTACATTAAAGGGCGAAGCAGACCCCTTTGATCTAACCTTCTGAAAATATAGCCACTGAAGAATGCATTAGCATTTTAAACAGTAGTGAAATGGCTGAAATTCAGAATGTAGGACAAAATTCAAATAAATCTTTTGGAATATATTTCAGTAAATTTCATAATGGATACAACGTAACATTCATAGAAATATATATATTTATATACATAAATACATATTCACATACATGTAATTTTTTATCATAGAATTTTTTTTATCGCGATTTTTTTTTCTTTCTGCATCATACTAGCAAATACTTTATCATCGGGTAAAAATTAAACCTTTGCACTTTCGACGCCAGTTTGTTACTGCAAATCAACCAATCATGCAATCTATCTAAAATAACGTTTCAATTTCCATCTTCTCCTTACATAGCTACCATCCAGGTATTTTTCTCTTTGCATTGACTTTGTTTTTAATGAAATAATTTTTATAAATAATTGACTGATAATAAGACTTGCCTGGTTTCCTCATTCAAGCGTGTTTCTGAGTGGTTCTTCGAAGTTTCGCCGTTTCCTTTGTCCCAAACAAAGACAAGTTGAAATATTACACGCTTTTCTGGCAGCTATACCCTTTTAAAATTGGCGCAGTAAAAACTTCCAGTCCTTTTTATTTCTTGCCTCCGAGTCCGAGATGAACGTAAAAGGAAGCTTCCCTTTTGTTATTCCCTTAAAAAGCTTCCTTTATCTTCTCTTTACTCTGCTAACTTTAATTCTCTTTACTCTCTTAACTTTTATTTTATGCAAAGGAACTCTCACATGTGTTCTTCGGTTTTTATTTGATTAAATTCTTTATGTTGTATTGTTTTGTTCCGATTTGCATAACCGAATTCTTCAACGAAAGTTAAAAATAACACGGAAAGACGACGTATATCTAAATAGGTTTCAACTGATAAACTTTTTATTTCCTTAATTGCAATATTTGCATTTTTTCAGAGTATTGCGAGCATTGCAGACGTTTCATTAATTATAAAATACTTTTTTGCTTCATAGTTTAACAATGTAGCCAAAAAATATAAATATATATTCATTGTATAATCAACTATATTGTATAATTAACTAAATTGTTTTTAATGGTTGATTTCAAAGGGTATGAATCTATGCATTCGTCATTAATTTACTTCTTAAATGTGCCTTCAATTATATTTAACTGAGATTTAAACTTCATTTTTTAATGTTCCCTTCTCTCATTTATAATTATCTCTCATTTGTAACATTCCCATATACGGCCAAGTTTCTTATGATACTTTAATTAATGTGAACATTTTATAATGCAGAAGCTTAGTGATCAGGTCAATAGACGTTCCAGTCTATGTCAAATCACTTTGCGACAACCGTAATTAATAATGTACTAATAACAGTAAAA
Source organism: Macrobrachium nipponense (assembly GCF_015104395.2). Lineage (NCBI taxonomy): Eukaryota > Metazoa > Arthropoda > Malacostraca > Decapoda > Palaemonidae > Macrobrachium > Macrobrachium nipponense. Next base: position 24,200,837 of record NC_087205.1, on the reverse strand, counting down.
CCAACGGCATAAACAATAATACCAAAACCAAAATTGAGGTGTTAAAAATCACTTTTAGCCACTTAAATATATACCAAAAATATAACGAAGTTAAGGGGAATAATTAATGCTTCAAATATTAATATATAGATAGTGGCTGACAGAAACTTTTAGAAACGCAAATATATTAATTTCTGGAGAGTGAACGTTATGTGTGTATGTATGTAAGTGTATATATAATACATGGACGTATATATGTATAACTGAATCACGAAAGTTTGGAACGTGATAAATGCATAAATAAAGGAAAGATAAACACTTCGTAGCTTATATCTTTATTTATACATATACGACATACAATATACACACACATATATACACATAATATTTATATATATATATATATATAGTATATATTAATATATATATAATATATAATTTATATATATATTATATAATATATAATATATATAATTATATATATATTATATTATATACATATAATATATGTGTGTCATATTATATATTATATATATAATATAATATATAGTTATATATATATATAAGTATATATATAATATATTATAATATATATTATTATATATAATAGTTGTCTGTATCTTGAGTTAAAGTCAAAGTCTCGGGGGACTTACGATCTTACAACAGACGACTTTAAAACCACGAAAACAATACTGCCTTTTCACCAAAACTATACAATACGTCTCCAAGCCGTTGAAACTTTATTTCTGTCTTTCCTCTTCCTTGTAATTCTGAGATTTCAGTCAGAAGGCAAAGCTAAGTCGAGAGACACCTGAAACTCAACCCCAGAAACTGTTTTTGACAATTCCTGTCGAAGAGCAACTTCCGAGAATAGAGTTAGGATTCTTAGTAGAATCATTCGACTATTATTTTATTCCTTAAGACAATTAGTAATATTTTATAGAATGTTCTTATTTACGGTTCAGCTATCTTTCCAATTATGATATGCGAGTTCGATGGCAATAATAGCATATGAGTCAGAATTGATTTCCATTAGGAATTCAGAATCCAAATGCATCAGTTAGTCTCGGCTTCCAGATGGGGGTTTTCATCTGAAAGGGGGAAAAAATAGCTCTCTGGCCTCTGTTCTGAAAGGTCATGAGTTGCGCGTTGTCAAATTTAAAGCCGTTTTGATTCTGGACGTGAGGAAAAGGCCCCAAGATAGTTTACAAATCCTGTGTCTGTTTCTCTAGAGAGGAATGTGTTCGCCACCTATGCATGATTTCTCGATGGCACCATGAAGAGTGAGAGACTGGCAGAGAGAACACTTCAGCATTCACCCTCTATGAAACTAAAGGTTAGTGGTAACGGTTTCAAGGTCCTCAACAGGTCTTCTATTCGATTCTAAACCTTACCCCTATATACTTAGGGGTCGCTTCTGAGTAAGGGCCAGCGCCTGATTTAGTCTTGCCGAACACACTTCTCTCCCACGAGAAAGATCCTAAATTGATCCTATCAGGGAGGAAACTTTTACCTGAATTCTGTTTCGTTGAAATTTTCATGTAACTGTGTACTTGGTTACTGGTCACCTCTCTCTCTCTCTCTCTCTCTCTCTCTCTCTCTCTCTCTCTCTCTCTCTCTCTCACTACGATAATATTGGTCGGTGAATTCCACCGACTCTGAATTTGTGAGAACAATAACGGTGCTGTATGATATACAAATGGATTTTATGAATATTTAAACACCGATAAGCCCTTGTTTCAAGATTCAAATATCACGTTCTTTTTCGTATTGTGCACCGCAATAACATCTTAAATAGCATCTAAATCAATCAAATAAACTGCGCGGTCGACGGCAATTTACTAGTATAACCGGCACTTGAAATTATATATATATATATATTATATATATATATATATATATATATATATATATATATATATATATATATATATATATATATCAAGGTATTTGTTGTATTTCATGTGGTACATTTCTCCATTCATACAATCTAGTTGTTTACTGAATACTTAAATAGGTTATTTTTGTTTTGTGTTGAAATGGTTCAATATAATCCGGTACATTCTTCTTCGGACAATGAGGGCACATGGATTCATTCAATCTATTCAGTGGCGTCACAAAATATTTCTTTTTCAATATGATAAAGATTTGTGAATTTCGTGAATCAAAATAAATCTCACACTTGAAAATTAAATCGTTATCAAAATCACGCCGAATAATTTTATTCGTTTATTAGTAAGAAAATATAATCTCACTTTCTACCGTAATATGGCGTGGGAATGCTCGTTTATTCAATGTGATGATTAAGAAATAAATGACCAAAGCTTGTTTTACGGAAATTGACATTTTTGCGACTTCATAAAATCGTAATTTGTCTCTCTATGTACATTTCATTTAGAATATTTCTTAATCATAAAATAAAACCTAATTTGGTTTTATTTTATGATGAAAAAAGATTGGTATGTATGAAAAAAGATTGGTTTACTTCATTTTATCCCTAACGAATAATAATAATAATAATAATAATAATAATAATAATAATAATAATAATAATAATAATAATAATAATAATAATAATAATAAGAGTAAGGGAAATATAGCCAGTAACAACAGGCCCATCACCTGCCTATCAATAATGTGGAGGTTACTATCAGAAATCATCAGTGAAAAGCTATACAACTACCTAGAGGAGACAAACACCATCCCCAACCAACACAAAGACTGCAGAAGGAAGTGTAGGGGCACAAAAGACCAGCTCCTGATAGACAAAATGGTAATGAAGAACAGTAGGAGAAGGAAAACCAACCTAAGCATGGAAAGGATTGACTATAAGAAAGCCTTCGACATGATACCACACACATGGCTAATAGAATGCCTGAAAATATATGAGGCAGAGGAAAACACCATCAGCTTCCTCAAAATTACAATGCGCAACTGGATTACAATACTTACAAGCTCTGCAATAAGACAAGCAGAGGTTAATATCAGGAGAGGGATCTTCCAGGGCGACTCACTGTCCCCACTATTCTTCGTAGTAGCCATGATTCCCATGACAAAAGTACTGCAGGAGATGGATGCTGGGTACCAACTCAAGAAAAGAGGCGACAGAATTAACCATCTAATGTTCATGATCGACATCAAGTAATATGGTAAGAGCATCAAGGAAATAGATACCCTAATCCAGACTGTACGGATTGTATCTGGGGACATCAGGATGGAGTTTGGAATAGAAAAATGTGCCTTAGGCAACATACAAAAGGGCAAAGTAACAAGGACTGAAGCGATAAAGCTACCAGATGGGAGCAACATCAAACACATAGATGAGACAGGATACAAATACCTGGGAATAATGGAAGGAGGGGATATAAAACACCAAGAAATGAAGGACACGATCAGGAAAGAATATATGCAGAGACTCAAGGCGATACTCAAGTCAAAACTCAACGCCAGAAATATGATATAAGCCATAAACACATGGGCAGTGTCAGTAATCAGATACAGCGCAGGAATAGTGGAATGGACGAAGGCAGAACTCTGCAGCATAGATCAGAAAACCAGGAAACATATGACAATACACAAAGCACTACACCCAAGAGCAAATACGGACAGACTATACATAACACAAAAGGAAGGAGGGAGAGGACTACTAAGTATAGAGAACTCCGTTAACATCGAGAACAGAGCATTGGGCAATATCTGAAAACCAGTGAAGACGAGTGGCTAAAGAGTGCATGGGAAGAAGGACTGATAAAAGTAGACGAAGACACAGAAATATACAGAGACAGGAGAATGAAAAACAGAACAGAGGAATGGCACAAGAAACCAATGCACGGACAATACATGAGACAGACTAAAGAACTAGCCAGCGATGACACATGGCAATGGTTATAGTAGGGAGAGCTCAAGAAGGATACTGAATGATAACAGCGGCACAAGATCAGGCCCTAATAGCCAGATATGTTCAAAGAATGATAGACAGAAAACCAGTGCAAAAAGAGGCATAATTCAGTGGCAAAAGCCCTCCACTGGAGCCTGTGAAAGAAACATCAGCTACCTTGCTGTAATAAGTGGTACGAACACCAACCTGAAGGAGTGATAGAAAACAATCAGGCAAAGATCCTCTGGGACTATGGCATAAGAATAGATAGGGTGACATGTGTAAATAGACCAGACGTGACGTTGATTGACAAAGTCAAGAAGAAATTATCACTCACTGATGTCGCAATACCATGGGACACCAGAGTTGAAGAGAAAGAAAGGGAAAAAATGGATAAGTATCAAGACCTGAAAATAGAAATAAGGAGGATATGGGATATGCCAGTGGAAAGTGTACCCATAATCATAGGAACACTAGCCACGATCCCAAGATCCCTGAAAAGAAATCTAGAAAAACTAGAGGCTTAAGTAGCTCCAGGATACTATGCAGAAGAGTGTGATCCTAGAAACCGCACACATAGTAAGAAAAGTGATGGACTCCTAAGGAGGCAGGTGACAACCCGGAACCCCACACTATAAATACCACCCAGTCGAATTGGAGGACTGTGATAGAGCAAAATATAATAATAATAATAATAAATTTGCATAACGTTTGGTTATGGGTTCATGTAAGATTCAATGAGTCAACAGGTAATGAATTATCTGCTTCCGGTATTTTATTCCTATTTTGAAGCCTCAAAATTTGAAAGAAAAAAACCTAAAGGAAACATATTGAACATCTCACCATACGCGGCTGTCTTATTTACAATCTAGCTGAAAAGTGTAACATAAATAATAATACTAATAATAATATATCGTTAGGACCAATCAACCTTCGCTTAAATAAACTCTATAGTATATGCGAAAAATTACAAATGTCATTTTTTTAAAAACATATCGCTAAAACCAATAAAGATTTTTTATAACATAAGAGAAAAATTACGAAACTGATCTTTTTCTAATACTGTTTCGTTTGAACCAATCAACTTTCACCTAGATAAACTCTAAAATAAACTTTAAAAATTACAAACCATATCCCATTTTTCTAATAATTCTTCGTTTTAATAAATCAACTTTCATCTGAATAAAATCTGGAGCATAAGCGAAAAATTACGACCCTTATCACCTTTTAGTCTAATAATGTTTCGTTTTAACAAATCAACTTTCACCTGAATAAAATAAATCTACAGCATAAGTGAAGAATTGCAAATCAAATCACCTTTCTAAAACCCATCGTTGGAACCAATCATATTCCACCTAAAGAAAATCTATAATTTAAGTGAAAAGTTGCAAAAATTATTATCATCCGTTTTCTATTAATATTTCGTTTGAACCAATCAACTTCCACTTACATGAAATCTACATCATACGTGAAAAATGACGATCCTTATCACCTTTTTCGTTTCATACAAAATCTTCATATAATTCATTGTGTATTCGACTAGAAATTATTCCTGGAAAATGAATTGTTCTTCGCAATAAGGCTTTGTGAATGATCAGGGAGTGCTGATTGAGAGAAGAGCTTGAGGGAGTACTGAAAAAAAAAAAAAAACAAAAAAAAAAAAAAAAAAATCAGATCACGAGAGGTTGACTTTCATCCTACCGATTAATCTCTAAGGCAAAAACTAAAGTACGCTGCGTTTGAAGGAGATGGAAACTGTTGCTTTTGTTTCCTTTCGTCTCTGTACTAATCCAAACTTATTTTCTCGTGTTTTTTTCTTTTCTGACAACTGAATTTTAGTTTGTTTATTCAGATTCTAATTTATTATTTCAATTTTTTTTATTCGCTTGCGATTTCAAAACCTCGTCAACGCCTTCAGACCTTTTTCTTTCCAACTGCACGCTCGCACACACACGCAGATATATATATATATATATATATATATATATATTATATATATATATATATATATATATATATATATATATATATATATATATATGATGTGTGTGTGTGTGTGTGTATATTATATATTTATATAAAGCCAATTGTATTGTTAACCTTCGTTCTCATTCAACATCAATCATCAAATGTTTACATTATGCAGTTTCAGAATACCTCATCGTATCCATGATCAAAGACGCTGACATTTATTCACTGACCCATTTATGGCTGATTTCAATGTCTGCAGGACAACGCTGATTCACGCATCAACATCCGGCCTCCCCCCAACACCAGATATAAATAAATCAACAAATAAACACACAAATCGAGTGTAAACAGCGAGACCAGAATACATTAAAAGAGAAGGAATTCATAACAAGCTCTCTCTCTCTCTCTCTCTCTCTCTCTCTCTCTCTCTCTCTCTCTCTCTCGCTTGCGTTAAACGTTGTTAGTCATCGGCCTGGCATGTAAATTCCCGAAATGTATAACTAGTATTTAATCAACTCCGTATATATATACATACACATACATACATATATATATATAGATATATATATATATAGATATATATATATATATATATATATATATATATATCATTGCGACAGTATAAAACAAACTCGGGAATTGTAAAACTTTGCAGCTATACAAACTGTATTTCGTCATTGGCAATGATAGTAAATAAGCCAAGGAATACCGAAATTTTTTTGGTATAACTATTAGGTACGAAACGGTAGGTATTTTCGGCCCAGACTGTTACAGTTGGAACATAGAGGCACAGTAATTTGTCACATAAATAATAATAACAAATATATCTGGTGTTAAAATTTAAACATTGGTGACTTAGCTTTGGTTTCAATTGCAATTTTCAAGAAAAGGAAAGACTGGGAAAGACTTTATTTTGGTAATATAAACTCATTAGTTGGTAATTAAACGTAACGAATCAGTAACAATATACCATTAAAACAAATGAATAGATCTCATAACAATAAAATACCATACAAAATTGTTTTTTATAAACATTTCGCTTCTGTTTTAATTGTCCCTTCAACACAACAGCCATAACAGCAAAGAGATAATAAATGATTTACTGTAATTTAGACAAAAATATTATTAATATATAAATTAATCTATGGATATTCCGAGTAATATTTCAGCATAAAAATATCTAAGGCGAAGAGCAAAGAGTTTAACAATAAAAATTATTCAAAGCGTGGTTAGCAATTAATCATAATGCACTATTTATTAACTCACTCTTTTAATGGAACTTGATGAGGTTTTCTACAGTCAATGCATATTCAGATTAGCTAAAAAAAATAAAGGATATTTACGGTTAAATAAACAGAGGAGGATTAGGCATATATTTATAGTCGTGAAAAATATAAAACGTTCAACAAACCATAATGGGGCACGGGGGATAACAGACTGACTTTTATAATATAAAGGATTAATCATCTTTACAATTTTCCCTGAAAGAATTCCTTATTATTCAGACTGCTTTTTGATATACAGATAAAAAAAATGGCTTAATTTATATCTGGATGAACAACTGGTTTATATATATTTCCTATCCTAAAGTATATTGCTGTGCAAGTAGATTTTACTTATCTGTTTGTTGGTATACCTACATTCATTTACTAAGCTCTTCAGTCTGTTTCTTGCTCACACTCACAGATCATCCATAATAATAATAATAATAATAATAATAATAATAATAATAATAATCATAATAAATAATAATAATAATAATAATAATTTTCTCAGATTTACCTACATTCATTTACTAAGCTTTTCAGTACGTTTCTTACTCACACTCGCAAACCTTCTACAATAATAGGCCAGCTATACCAGCAATAACACCATCTGAACACCAGAGACGACCCCGCCATGACATTGACCTCGCTTATGGAATAATACCAACACCGACGACAACCCCTACTTGACCTGGACCTGTGATCCGCCATTCCACTATACCAGTATACTGATGATACCATTATTGACAGCGTAATCCTGTTGTAAATAAAATGTCACATTCAGCATTATTCAGATTTCTCCTAACAAGAATATTGGCCAATTATTGAGAAGTATCGCTGAGCCAGAGAAGCGAGTAATAAGAAAAAAAGAGAAGTTAATATATAAGATCAATTCGCTGAATTCAGCCATTGTATTCAATAGAATTTGTTTAAAGGAAGGTCTTTTTACAACTAATAATAACAATAATAATAGTACGCTTCTCCACGTGGAAAAAGCTAAATCTTATCTTCTCGTATTTACACTATGGAGCTCAATAAGCCTCGACTTGCATTATCCGTACTTTTGTCTCTCTCTCTCTCTCTCTCTCTCTCTATCTCTCATCTCTTCTCTCTCTCTCTCTCATTTTTTTTTTTTTTTTTTGGGGGGGGGGGGGGGGGGGGCGGTCTAAATAATCATAATAGTGAGTTTGCTGTCTATTCCCAACACTCGAGGTTGAAATTCATCCTCTCACTTTCCCCTTTCTAATCTTCACTACCCCAGAAAAGGATTACCGTTCCTCTAGCCTCAATATTTAGTAAACGAATAAGGCGTGATGAGACCTCCAGCGTACTAGGGACTCGTGCAAGATTCTCCCCTCAGGCATGAGTTGTATGAATATTATAATCCTAACTTGACGTGAAGTGGTCGTCATAACTAATAATCATACTTAGTACTGCTTATATACTAACAACAAGGATCAAATAATAGAAGGAAATAAATTAGACACGTTCATATATCCTCAGCTATAAGTGGAAACAGTCTAAATTCAGTGCACCAAACAAACTAAAATGAACTAAAACCTACAGTCAAATAGAGCCTTGTTTCGCCAACGCAAATTAGAATAAATACCCTATATTTTATTTGAAATATTTTTTACATACTGTTTAACATGCACATTATTTATTTATTTTACATTTTCATTCTAGTAAATAAATCATAAATGTCGTTTGCTAAAATTTCTGCTTCCTTAACTTGACGCAAAACATCTTTCTCAGACCTTTTTTAGGCTCCTCCATAGACCTTTCCTACTCCCCACACCCCAACAACAACAACTACAAAGTAGTTTGTAGGCTTACTCCCCGAGTAAGCGAAAACGGTTGAATATTCGCCTCTTAATTAATGACACCTCATCTGAGTCGATTAAATAAAGTGGAATTCACAGAACATCCGATTCGGGATGTAAATACTTCCGGGATATGATATAATCAGGTGGAGTTGAATCATGAAACAGTTCCGAGAATGAGGTCACACGGCCAGTAGACCTATGAGAGAGAGAGAGAGAGAGAGAGAGAAGAGGGGGTGGCGGAGGGGGGGGGGGGGGAGTGGCTGATGTTCACCTAAACAGACGAAAATTAGAAAAAAGAAATATCGAGAAAAGTGGAGAGAGAGAGAGAGAGAGAGAGAGAGAGAGAGAGAGATAGGCTGCTTTGCTATTCCACTCTTCAAATACCGAGGAGAGGAGATAAAACTCGCGCATAAAAACTAGAGGACAAACAGGGACAGAGCTTTGATCCGATGATGTCGTCTCTCTCTGTTGCTCTTGATATGAACGAATGAAGATCAACGTCACAATCGCCAATGAACACTAAGATGAAAACAGCATCGCCACAATTGGGACGAAGAAATACGCAAAAAAAAAAAAAAAAGTCTAAAAATGCCGGCAAATATAAAGCGTTCAGCAAAACGTGTTCAGTGGGCGGGGTCAGATCTTTTGTTTTGGGGGGTGGACGGATGTTCTTCCTCCTTCCTTTTTTTTTCTTTTTTTTAATCCATGGATTCTTTCTCGATACTGTTAGATGCTTTTGCGTAGTTGACAAAATCGCGAGTTTCTTTCAGGGTTTGTGTTACCCATCAGGCAATCTTCTCTCTTCGCATTTACCCAAAGCAAACGATAAACCTCGATTTGCAGCCCGCGTTGCTTTTATTATTATTGAAAATATGTATATGCAGGTATTATGTAATAAACTTCAACGGCCTTTGATTTACGAACCTAGCTGACATGGAACAGTGTTTAATATTGTAACAAGAAGTATATAAAAGAGTAAATATAAATGATTAACTTCCTCTATAATCTTTAGGATTCAAAAGTAAACCATCAAAAACGCACTTTGTTTTTGTTTCATCGAAAAAAATTAAATTCTCATACACCTCCGCGTATAAGTCATTTCGTAATCCTTCGGTATTACTTCGAGCGACAGGACACACTTCCTCACCAATAGCTTCTACATTTGTTTTTATATATTTTTTTTACGGCGTTCAGTGACAGTAGCTGCTGTGACGCCATTTTAAAGGAATAAATAAATCGAACTGATCTGCTTTATCAATTTCTCAATTTGAAAGATGCCAGATTCTCCAAAGCGTTCATTGAATTAAGTCTCCAGTGTATTCCCTCCACTACTTTTACCCCCCTTTCATTCCACAATTTTTTTTAAAGATATTCTTTGCCACATGAAATTGGCATTTGAGATACCTCCCATAAACTATTCAAATGCAAAGCAGCTTAAGACTTTTATTTATGGGTGTTTTTCACTTCCGGCTAAAAGTGTACAGTTCTAAAATCGCTTTGTGAGGGGGAGTCAAACATCACACGAGAAACCCTACTTTTTAGGTTGAAGGGAGAATCATTTTTTTTTAGAATCCTCGAGCAAACGACTTAGTTTCTGTAAGCTCAGAAAGCGTGACTTTTGCTTTTACTCCTCTTTCAGCGTTGACTCGCTATTTGAGAGCTGTACCCCCAAAGGCCGCCCCCCCAAAAAAAATTAAAAATGTTAAATCATCTGAAACCACCTTATCTCCCAATACTATTTTTATGTCACCTATTGCCGCACGAATTGAGAGAAGAGAAATAAAAGATTCTTCTCAGAATCACTAATTAAGCAATAAAGTTAAACGAAGTTGCGGATTTTTTTTAAAGACCGACTCTTTTCACGTTTCTATTTCAATCTTCTGAACCGAAGCTGTAAAGATCTGTCAGTATTAGATTCTAGATGGGATTTCATCAGAGGAAGAAAATAATTGACTCTTGGAATTTAGCGCTCAGTGCTTCCTATTTTAGACGAATGACAAAAAACGCTCTCTAGAAAGGACACATTTCTTCTTCTTCTTCTTCTTCTTCTTCTTCTTCTTCTTCTTCTTCTTCTTCTTCTTCTTCTTCTTCTTTTTATTTTATTTTTTTTAAGGTTCAAGCAACTGACTTTTTTTCTTAACACGTAAGAATGAGAGAGACAGGAAGTTTCGATATCAATATTCTAAATAAAACGGCAACTAAAAACAGCTAGTTGAACATATAATGTATGCATATATGAATGTGTGTGTATATGTATATGATGTATAGATATATATATATATATATATATATATATATATATAATATATATATATATATATATATACACACACACATATATATATATATATATAATATATATATATTATATATATATATATATATATATATACCACACGCAATATTCTGTTGCCAAGTGGTTCAACCCCATTTACGTCCTACTGCACACTTATTAGGGCCTGGTAAGTGTTTGCTTGAATGCAGACAAGATTATTCTGAAGTGACTGTTTTAATTAAAATGATTACAATGAATAACATCTCAGATTATTCTGAATTGTTTGTTTAGTTAAATTGATCACAATGAATACCATCTAAATCCTGATTTCTATTATTCCAGTTTGTTACTTTCATTTCCTAAAATCAAAGCCATTTTGCATTCCATATAATCCGACGTATAAATGAAAACTACCCGTTGAATATTTACCATTCTTCATCTCCCGGCATAAATCATCAAACGTTTATGAGGCATAGATCAAATCAGCTAAAGTACACTGCATTTGAAAGCATAAAAAAGTCACATTGCACGAATTTTCATTTTGGACGACTGCGTAACAGAATCATCATTGCTCGTCAGACTCAGTTTAATTTAATGACCCTCCTATGGACGATTTGAATGTCTGTGCACTGGCGGCGCTGATTTAAGCATCGAGCAGAGTGTAAAGAGGGAGAACAGAATACATTAAAAAAAAGGGAGGATTTCGTGACGAGAGATTTCTGGCAACTACAGGCTTCTGCCCAGAGTTGCCAACTAGCGTATCACATAATGACTGAAATGTAAATTCAAAATCATCTAGTCTTAGGGAAATTGCCACGTTGAGGCAACAATACAATTATTCAGGCGGCGATGAAAGCCGCAATAAGAAGAAGAAGAAGAAGAAGAAGAAGGCAAAGGTAACTACAGCATAAATTCATCTTCAATGATAAACAAATAACAAGAAACGAAACCTCTGGTCCCAGCTCCCAGCTCCTGTAACCTTGATATTTCTGGCCTAGACTTTTGCAATTATAGTAGATTCACATCAACTGTGCATTTGATGCCTAGGGCAGTCCCTTACGACGCTCCTGATTGGCTGTTGATAAGCCAATCACAGGGCTGGAAACCCTCAGTCTCTCTCGAAAGTTCACATGGGTAGTATTTATGTTCCACCTCTCCCGAGGGATACGCCTTTCCCAAAGTATCCCTCAGGAGAGGTGGAACATAAATCCTATCCATGGGAACTTTCGAGAGAGACTGAAAGTTTCCAGCCCTACATCATGCCTATGTGAATTCTCTCGAGAGACTGAGAGTACCCAGCCCTGTGATTGGCTTATCAACAGCCAATCGGGATCGTCGTAAGGGACTGGCCTAGACGTCAAATGCACGATTGATGTAAATCTACCATAGGATGAATGACTCATACACATCGTGGCACAGATTTCAACATAATATACAAAGGGACCAAAGTGGCCTCTGTCATTCACTGCCATTTGTAGTGCTGGTTAAAAAAACGAGAAGTCTATTATTCCGAATTGCACACCAGAATAAGGATGGAAACCTTTGTTGAAATGGAAATTGTCCAATGAATGCAAATTGGAAAGTGTTAAGCGTAAATATGTCGAGTATCAATAATGAAATATCTTGAATAAAAGAAAAGAACATTATGAATAAAATCTTATCTGTATAATGTTTTTAAAGCTTTTCATTATACCACCGTGTTCTTTCAACATAATAACATCATCAAAAAAGAAACACAAAAAGCTTAAATATAATTCATGCAGCAAAATATTACAGAAAACATCTAGTTTTCTCATTTCTAAAACCGGATGGAAAAAAAGGCATAAAACTGAAAAGAAAAACAATTATTGGGAAATGGGAAAAAAATTGCACAGCATCATTTCAAAGTGATTATTTGCAAATGAAGCCACATAATCTTATTCATTTCTGAAACCACTCTCACCGCAACGGAAAAAAAACAAAAAAAAAAAAATGGAAAATGAAACTAGAGAAATTTATATTTACCGGAAAATAATAATGAAAAAAATAAACATACTCAAGGACAGATCATCCTTTCACGACGATAAATTACAAATAAAATTAATCTTTTACTATCATGGGTTCAGGGTTCTTATTGAGTAATAAGTAATCCATTTGTAGAGAAGAGGATGGAACAGTAAATGTTATATATATATATATAATATAATAATATATATATATATTAATATATATATATATATATAGATAGATATATATATATATATATATATAATATATATATATATACATATATATATATATATAATATATATATATATATATATATATATATATATATATATATATATATATATAATATATATATATATATATATATATATATTATATATATATATATATATATATATATATATATATATATATATATATATATATATATATATAGATATATATATCTATATATATATATATATATATATAATATATATATATATATATATATATAGTATATATATAGATTATATAGATAGATATCTATATAGATATATATATATATATCTTATATATAGATATATATATATAATGATATATATATCGATATATATATAGATATATATATATATATATATATATATATATATATATATATATATATATATATATATATATATATATATATATAGATATATAATATCTATATAGATATAGATATATATGATATATATATATATATATATATAGATACGATATAGATATATATATATATATATATATAGATATATATATATATATATATATATATATATATAGAGATATATATAGAGATATATATATATATATATATATATATACTAGATATATATATATATATATATATATATATATATAGTATATATATGATATATGATATATATAGATATATATATATATATATATCATAGATATATATTATATATATATATATATATATAGATATATGATATATATATATATTATATATATCTATATATATATATATATATATATATATATATATATATATATACGATATATATATATATAGATATCTATATATATCTACATATATATATATATATATATATATATATATTATATATATATATATATATATATATATATATATATATATATATATATATATATATATACTATATATATATATATATTGTTACGTATGGGCTGGCCTTGATTGAGACTCCAGTACGTAAAACAGGAATAGTTGAGGGAAAATTAGAATGAATTACTTGAACTTACCGTAAAAAGGATTTACAGTGATAATTTACTCTAGAGGAGAAGGTCGCCAGAAACTCAGCTAATTACTTTACATCTATTATTTTACAAGATGCCCTTACTGGCCTGGGAGAAAAAGTAAATGCAGCGTGTCCACACGTTGGGGACCCATATGTCTCTCACAAATTGGGATAGCTGGCTAAAACAAAAGTGATTCACGTAATAAAAAAACGGGGTTTCGATATCTTGCGGTAATGCAACACTTGCGGGCGGACAGACTTGACACGTGACTCAGGGAATCTGGAAAAAGATCCCATGATTAGACAAGATATAAAAGGAAAAACACTTCTTGCACAGGTAACGATTATTCAGTTCTCTAACACTGGGGCAAAGGAACTCTAATGTTTCACTGAGGTATGCACTGAAGACTTCATTTGTCTGGGACGATCACACAAGGGGAAGCATGCGGCCATGAGGCAGTGAGAGGAAACAAAGGGATGAGTTCTTTTTGATTTAGAAGTTTGAATTGGGAAAATGGGGAGCAAATAGACAATAGGATGTAAGGAACTGGCAATATGCTGCTTCACAAGACGTACCGGGATGCCATGTTCAGTGGATATTTGTAGAAATGCGGCCTGGCTTTGTCTCAGGTCTGGGGCTCGGGCGCGCCACTAACGCCGTTAGGCCTAAGTGTGGGAGGCTGGTGGTTGGACATCCATCCGAGGTCATGACTGCAGTCGACTGAGGACGAGGGCATGTGTTTTCCCTGGGTGTTGGGTGTCAGCTTAACCCCCCACGAGCAGGGCAATCCTGGAAACAGAACATACAGCCAGCAGAGGGTTCACAAGAAAAAGAGCTTAAGATATAGGCCTAATAAAAACCACTCTGCCTACATCCTTCCCTTTGGGATACGTCCCTAAAGCTGACAAGAGTCTATTTTCCCCCTTCTCGCAGGAAATTCCCTATCTCTGGCTGGCGTGTTTTGGTTTCCCGCCTAAAAATCAGCTGATATTTGGACAAATATGGCTGCCGTTTTCCAAATCAAACTAATTACTTAAATGCTGGGTAGAAGAAGAGATCAATAATTGTAGCAGCTCACCCTGTTAAGAAGGCATACACTCCCTTTCGGGCGTGAAGGCCTTGGCTTAAATAAGTTGATTGTCTCGACTACCCAGTTCTACTCTAACTTGAAGTTTTAAGAGCTGCGATACAGCTAACTACAGCGACCTACCTAACTTATAGGTGGAGATGCAAAGTGTACTAACTTAATGGAGTAATGTAGTCTAGCCTAAGTGATAACTACGGGTTGTCTGTGACGACAGTCTACTCTACCCCTAGATAAGGTTACTTGAAAATTCTTTCTGCTACTACCCTAGTGCCCTGGTACTAAATCATTAGCCTAACCTACTCAATATAATTGGAGACGCAATCATTCCAGAGTGTGGTACGCACAGCAGTGATGTGTCGCAGGAATTGTTAGAATACATGAGATGAGGTAATGATGCGTGAGGATGATGAGTGGTTAGTAGAATACCAGGATAGAAATGTAATGAGGTAATTATATTTAAGTGAGGGTTAGTATTACAATTGCTAGGGGTTAGAGGGTTAGTTTACTGGCAGAGATTAGGCTGGCTACCTTCTCTGGGTAGGTGCCAGGATCATTCTGCAAATGAATATGACACTGTACCTCAGGCGCAGGTGTCAAGGAGAGCATGTGGCTCTTTGGTTATTGTGTTAATGATTTGTTACGTCCCTTCTTCTTCTTCTTCTTATTCCTCCAGGACCTGGCTATACCAGTCCTAGGAGTAGACGGAGGAACCGACTCTGGGGTAAGGCCAGAAATGCCGTCAGGAGCAGAGGCAGTGGTAGCCTTAGGGATTGCAGGAGAACACCCTACTTCGGTATCTGCAGCAACCGTCATAGAGGTGGAACCAACTGCAGGGGAGGCCCTCACTTTGGCTGCTGCGACAGCCGTCGTAAGGGTAAGACTCCAGACTGACTCCTGGTCGGGCAGTTCCTGGTTGTCCAGAGGAGGTGAGAATGTGAGGTCTGCCGGAGGTTCATCCTCGGGCGACAGAGGTGAAGGTGAAGAATGATGGACTGGAGATTGGCCATGGGCTGCGGTAAGCTCCATGCCTGTTGGAGGATCTCCTGTAGGAGGATCCTTGATAAGGTTAGGCGCCGGCGCGAGCTTGGGGCCAGGCGCAGAGTTCAAGTTCTGTGGTGGCTCTACGTCCAGGCTGGACGGAGCTTGGCACTGCCCAGTGCTGCCAAGTGGCACTGGCAGAGAGTTGAGGTCAGCTGGACCTGTGACGGGTACCGGAGGTGCAATACCTCTCAGCGGGCCCTCGGTAATGGGAGACAGATGCTCCTGTCTCTTTTGGAAGGCGTAGCCTTGTGGAGAATTGTCAGGTTCCGCTGCTGGTAGTCTGCTAGGGCACCTAGGCCAATTCATGGAGTGCCCTAGTACATTGCAAGTTTTGCAACGGAACTGTGAATGATCAATCTCCCTCCGTGGTAGCGGGGGAGACTGTTGGTGGCCGTACTTCCGGGAGGGAGTAGGTCTTGGATGACTCCTTGCTTTGGAGTTATTTGTTGTGGAGTTAGGACCCCTAGGCTTTTTGAACGGTGAGGGAGACTTCATGTCTTGCCCTAGGAGGAGGTCATAACCTCCTGGAATGTAGCTTGCAACTGCAAGGGTACAAACCTTGGAGAAGTGAGGTCTGGTGACTCTCAATTGTACGGTCGGAAGGATCAGCTTGATATGGTTGATACCTTTGATGGTGATTAATTGATGTCTATCGACTTTAGCCCCTCAGGGGATTCGGTCTTCTCGTATCAGGGAGATTTGAGCGCCAGAGTCGTCGTAGGCTCTGACGTGGCTTGGCGGATATTGACCTTGGAGGGGTGCGACGGTTATAGGGCCCTTAGCTGGGGGTCCTAGTGAGGAAGAATTTGTAACTGCCATTGCGATGGCGGGAATATTGTAATTCGCGCACCCTCCGTAGTTGGCAGACATGTGACCCTTGCGGCCACAGTCACGGCAGAACTTGTTCCAGAAATTCTTCCATGGCACTGGATGATAAGGCCAAGATGCCCCCACAGGTTGCGAATCTGTGGAGTCACCAAGGCTGGCAGTGTGCTCTGGCACAGGTGAAGAGTCCTCTCTGGCAGTGATTTGAGGTAGGGAGGTCAAGGGAACCTCCGTTGAATCACCCTCGGAAACAAGTCCGGGGTTAACTGGTGGGCTTACCTCTTCCAAAGTGGAGGAGGTAGGCAGTGAAATGGTAAAAGGCTGGCAGGATGCGGCAGGAATTTCTATCTCGGGCACTGGATCAGGACCAGGCTCACAAATAGAAAGGATGTCAGGCTGACCAGAGACGGCGGGACTAAGAGAGACAGTGGGTGCAGGGCTAGAAGCTGGCAGAGTGGCTTGAGCTAGGATACTCTCCTTACGGGCCTTCTCCCGCTTGATTTCGAGTTCCTGCTCCTTGAGAGCTAGCTCATGCTTTTTCTCTTCTTCACTTGTCTTCCTTTCTGCTTCTCTGGCTTTTCTCCTGTTTTCTCTTTCTTCCCTTTCTTGTAGGCGTGCGGCATCCTGCTGCGCCTTCATCCACTGGTCAAGTGCTGGTCCAGTGTAACCGGCCTCCTTGCCCAGAGTTATGAGGATTTGGAGCTTCTCTAGCTCTATGGCAAAGAAGTCGGGGGAAGCAGGGGAATACATTTCCCTTAGGCTGCAGTAGAGGCTCTGACAAAGTTGAAAATAATGGCCAGGAAGGGTACTGAATGGAATGGGAGTGCCTACTGTGTAATGTGGCACTCACTTGGAAATGGGTTCTGCGACGTGGTAGTGAAAAAGTCTTAAAAGACTGGGTGCTCTGTGGCACTTGGGAAGTGTCCCGTAAGTTGGTGGCACTTCTGGAATGGCACCTTCTGATGAGGCGGAAAAATTAAATGGAGTGTGCGGCGCACATCACACTTAAGGGCGTTCCTAAGTTGGGAGACGCTGGAATGGGCACTTGTGGAGGCGTTCCTTGGTTGAGTGATCCGGGATAGCGGATACACTAATGGAATGGGCGTTCCATAGGACGGACACGCAGGTTTGACAGCACTTAGGGCTGGTATTGCGGCACTTTCGGGGGAGGCGTTCCCTTGTTGAGTGTTCCGAAGGATCACTGACCCTTGTACACGGGCACACTAATTAATTGGGCGTTCCGTAAGGACGGACATGCAGGTAAATAGCTACCTGTACGTCTGTACAGGTGCAATGGCACTTTAGGAGGCGTTCCTTTTTGACAGCACTTAGGGCTGGTATTACGGCACTTTCGGGAGGCGTTCCCTTGGAGTGTTCCGAAGGATCACTGACCCCTTGGTACATTGACACGCTAATTAATTGGGCGTTCCGTAAGGGACGGACACGCAGGTATAGGGCTACCTGTACGGCCTGTACAGTGCACGGCACTTATGAGAGGCGTTCCTTGTTTGGAGCACTGGTATCGTGCTGGTATGTCCCGTCGACGACACTAAATGCGTATACTCAAGTATACAGAAATGAAATGGCACTGCTCGTGGCAGTGTAATGGTGGAGGAGAGAAAGTAAAAGGTGGGAGTACTTCAGCACCCAGTCGATGGACATTGTCACGAATTAGTGGCACTGTAAAATGGTAAGACCTGATGTGCACTGGTGGTGGTGGCCAGTCCTACTCTTGGTAGGCTTCCTTGTCTGGAAGTAATGAATTTGCGTGGCACACTGTGCGGTTTGTGCTGCGGTATACGCACGTCTTTTGTGAATAAAAAAGGAAAAAGACACTCGGCAACGACAGGTAATGGTAAATTGAAAATGCTCAGTCCTTGCTGAAGTACTCGATAAATGAAATAAACGCTTGCAAACTGCAATGGACACAGGCGCGTACGTATCACGCTCAGTGTAAATGAAAGACACAAGAGACTAAAATAATGTTAATTTATGGGTAATGGTACTGGACATAGTACTCTTGGCTTCGTGAATAATAGGTTTCTGGTTCTCTCCTCTCTCTATCTCCTCTCTCTCTCTCTCTCTCTCTCTCTCTCTGAGAGGGTGAAAATAATATATGACAAACACCCTTGTATTTAATTGGACTAATACTTTTAGTTTTAATATGACGCACTTGCGTTAAATTATCTACTTACGTTAACGTTTAATGAAAGAATTGCTTTGGAATACATTTTATGAAAA
>NC_087205.1:24161198-24166198 GCF_015104395.2 Macrobrachium nipponense | reverse complement strand
CAGAACGTATCCTGAGACGATATATCGAAGACATCTCATCCTTTGCAAAGGCAATCCACAGAAATGCCATTCGTATGTAGACTTGACTCGACCTCTGGTACTGTAGAACGAAGTCGTCTCCATCGCCATCATCACGTAGAGTTGGGAATTCTCCAAAGTCATTGTGTGTTTGTATTTAAAAGGTCTACATGGTCATAAAATAACTAAAGTCTTCCTTTACCCCACAAATCCGTCATTAATTAATATACTCAATCAACTAGTCAAATATTAAAAAATTCCCCGCTAAACAAAATATAATCTTTACCCATTGAATCCTCACAAATAATCCCATATCTGACAAACACACTATCAAAAGAGAACCCATAATGTCTAAAAGCAAAGACCCCTTTATGGTTTATATAACTAGCCTCCATAAAATATAATGCCGAACACCCCTTCTATCCAACTCGCATACCCTGACAAATTATATCTCCTATCTAAAAGAAAAATGCTATTTAGAGCTTAACCCTCATTACAACATCTCTCGTAAGAAAAGAAAAAAAAGAAAAAACGAGGAAAAAAAATAAGATAATAACAACAATAATAAGTGGACTTTCCCCCATTACACAGTGCACATAAGAGAAAAAGAAACATATATAATTCAATATCTTTCCCAAAACAGAATTGGTACCGTTACGGAATCTGCTACCGCAGCAATCCCATCGACCAAAAACGACCAGAAAAGAATCCCCTTACATGATATGTTCCCGTGGAATGCCATAATCAGCATCTACAAGAATAGTGCAAATCCCCGAGTAATCAACTCCAAAGGGAAAAATCCGCAATCAGACTCATTACAGCAACATTAGCAAAAAATCCACCTGTGAACACTTCAGGTGCTTCGAACTGCAGCATAGTCAGACTCGCAACGCCAGAAACTCATGATTCTCAAAAAAATTTCTATACTGAAACTACATCAGCACATTCCACAGAACTATCTCGAAGATTTGACCAAGGTGCTCCAAATTTATCTCGAAGACATAATTCTCCCAAACGATACTGTCCAATTATATAAAAAATTATCACCTATTCGGGACAAAAAAACTACGATAAACTCGTAATTCAGCAATTATATGCGGCCAAAAATAACATCTCCACAGGCCTCGTAATGCAGTAATGCCATTCGCCTCCAATTAGTCACGAAACCAAAAAGAAAGAACCACAGAACTCTTCTCTTGGCTAGAAAAAACTTCAGGAATTCAACTCAAGAAAAAATCATAACCACAAAAAAGGTTACCCGCCAAAGATTTGGAAACTAAATTTTTAGACCAGTGTAATTCCTCTTTTAAACCAGCGTATTTTAGAAGATATGTGGACGATACCTTTGCACTTTTTAAACATCCATGGCAATGTTCACAATTTTTAGAATATATTAATCAACAACATCCGAATATTCAATTTACAATGGAGGTGGAGAACGAGGAGAGTTTACCATTTTTAGATATCAATGTCACAAGAACTAACTAATTTACTACAGCTGTCTATAGAAAAAGGACATATACGGGATTAGCCAACAATTACTATAGTTCATGCCAAAAAACCTTCAAACTAAACAGTATTTACACTTTAGTCCATAGAGCACTAAAATACTCTTCCAGTTGGCCAATATTTCATAAGGAAATGGAATTTTTATTAAACTTCTTTCAAAAAAATTCATATCCTAGAGATATAGTCCTTAGAATCATTAATAAATTATTAACCAAATTTTTCCAACCACCTATAGCTAATTTTGATGTTCCAAAGAAACTGTGTTTTGCTTCTGTCCCGTATTTGTTTGATACCAAGTGCTCACTTAGACTTACTAAAATCATTGAACAGGAAATTCCATGTCTTCAACTTAAACTTATTTCGAATCAATCCTTTGTAAAATAGGTTCATTTTTTAATTTTAAAGATCGCTTGCAGTCCTTCATGAGATCGAATGTTGTTTATAAATTCACATGCCCTAGATGTCCGGGCTCTTACATTGGATCGACTCGAAGGTTACTGCAAGTGAGATATTGCAGCCATAAGGGTTTCAGCTTTCGCACAGGTCAAAGAATTAAGCAACCTGAATTTTCCAATATTAGAAATCATGCTGCACTTTGTAAAATAGAGATCTTGAAGCAGCACTTCTCCATAATTGGCTATACGAAGGACCCAGATCACTTAACCACCTTAGAGTCGTTACTCATAAAAAGGCTGGTTCCTTCACTCACAATAACACCTCGTCTTAACTTTATATCTGGCATAGTTTTCGTCTTGACTGGGACCTCGGTTTTTGTCATTCCCTCTTCTTTCCTTACCTGAGATGGTTGGTGTTTCAGTAGTCTCTCTCTTTTGTTTTTTACTGTCTTTTTTTATTAACGCTTTTTTACAGTTTTTTTTAATGTCAATTTTAATTTTTGATGAATTCCTTTTATGTATTAATATAATGTAATTGTTTTTATTTCTTCACAGACTGATGATGCACCGTGTTTTGTGTGCGAAACGTTTTTTGTATAATAAATCATGGCCTGTTACTGAGAGTGTATCATGGAACCTCCTGAAATCTTCCTATATTTGCCGTCTGCAGATACTATATATATATATATATACATATATATATATATATATATATATATATATATATATATCATTATCTTAATGATAACACCACTCCAGTGATAAAAATATTTCCTCCATTCAGCCTAAATATCATATACGCAGGAATAATCACATGTTTATCATCACGTTTCTCAGCTAAAGCGAAAATTGGCCGTATTTCAACACGTCCCCAAGTAAAATATTAAACCCCGAAATCTTACGCCAGAACGCCGCAGATTTGCGCATAATAAGAAAAAAAACAGTAGAAGGAAATAAAAGAGAGAAAAAAAACCGTAAAGGCATTCTGCCACCAAATCCCAAAAAACAGACAGCAAGAAAAAAAAGGAAAAAAAATGCAATTGAGCGACAATATATTAATCACCACAACCAATTCTTTTCAATTTCGAGATATGTGTTAACCTCGACTGACCTGTTTTTTTCATTTAAGACTACAAATCTGTTTCCAATTTTCTCCTCAATGACTTGAAAAGGACCTTCAAACTTCGGGCCTAGTTTGTAATTTAACTCGTTTCTCACGTTAAGTTTTAAAAATACCTTGTCTCCGACATTGATCTCGGGATCAGATGATTTACTATTACTCTTCTGTACCATATCTCTGGTTGTGGATTCGAGATTACGGCTGAGACACGCATGTCTCTCTCTCGCTGTGGATACCAATGCCTCGACCGTATCCTCCCTATGATGAGGCATAGTTAGCAAATCAAATGTGCCTCGTGCTGGACAACCAAACAAAGCTTCAAATGGGGAAATTTTAATTGAATCACTAACCATAGTGTTAATACTATGTGTAACAACATTAATATATCTGTCCCAATTCTTTTCATTACCACCTACAGTTTTCCTGAGAGCCTCGAGCACTTTCCTGTTTGCTCGTTCGCACAACCCATTTGCCTAGGGTCTGTATGGAATAATTGTCACTTTCTGTATCCCCATGACTTCAGCTAAACATTCCAAGGTTTTGTTCACAAATTCCCTCCCATTGTCAGTTAATAGAACTTCGGGTGAGCCATATCTGCAAATGATACCATTGAAAAACGCTATGGCTACTTCTTCGGCCGTTTTATGCTTAAGTGGGAAAATTTCTACTATCCTTGTAAGTTCATCTATTATCACTAACAAGTACTTGTTCGCATATCTAGACTCACAAAAATTCCCTAAGATATCAATTTGTACTCTCTGAAAAGGTCTACTCGGTATAGGATATGATTCTAATTTGCATGAAGTTGTCCTTGCAGGCTTACATGCATTGCACACCGTACAGTTCCTTACGAAATTTTCCACATCTTTCCCCATATTTTTCCAAATGTATTTAGCACGAACCTCATCGTACGTTTTTTCTATTCCCAAGTAAGGACTACCGAACCTGCAATAAACTATATCCCAAACCAATGGAATTAGGACCTTCAGAATTACGATCTGTGTCGTATCTCCTTTACTTTTACTGGTTCTCAACTTATATTTAATTTTCCTAACCAACAGATTACCCTCTAACTCCAAACCCGAAAAAGACAACTTATACCGTTTCCTGACTAATTCCTCTCTTAGAAACGCTTTTGCATCTGCT
This sequence comes from Macrobrachium nipponense, assembly GCF_015104395.2. Classification (NCBI taxonomy): domain Eukaryota; kingdom Metazoa; phylum Arthropoda; class Malacostraca; order Decapoda; family Palaemonidae; genus Macrobrachium; species Macrobrachium nipponense. The sequence goes on along the minus strand of NC_087205.1, from coordinate 24,162,010 downwards.
AAAATCTCGTCTTTATCTTGCCTTTGCTCTACGAGAGGTATATCCCATTGTATGGTTTCGTTAGTGACTTGCGCGACTTGGAAACCTTCTGTGTCATGAAAACTCCCGCTGAGAGCATCAGCAACAACGTTAAATTTGCCCTCTATATATTTGAGCTTTGCATCAAAATCTCTGATAGTTAAAAACCATCGAGCTCTTTTGGGCGACAAATCGGGTTTATTAAAAAGATCTGGTAATGGTTTGTGGTCTGTAAGAACTTCTACTTTATTCCCATCAGTAACATTTTAAAATGAACTAAACTCGACACTAATGCAAAGGCTTCTTTATCTATGGTGGCCATGGACTTCTCATTGCTGCCCTTTGTCCTGAACTTCCTGCTATAAAAAGCTATAGGATGAAATTTCCCATCGAACTTTTGCATAAGGCAAGCACCTATACCTTCCTGGCTTGCATCAGTAACTAATGTAAAAGGTTCCTTAAAATCTGGAAACTTCAAAACAGGGGGATTCATTAGCGCGTCCTTGAGCTTTTGAAAACTCTCCGCCGGGGTTCCTTCCTTCCATTGAAATGAACTTCTTCCCGCCCGCAACACATCAGTTAGGGGAGCTGCTATATTGAGAACCCTTTCACAAACCTCCTAAAGAAACCGGCGATACCCAGGAATGACTTGATCTCTATCTTTGATCTGGGGGTGCGAAACTTCGCTATTGCTTTGACTTTATCGTCATTTACTCTAACCCCTTCCTTAGATATGACGTGACCTAGATATGTGATCTGCTTTTTCAAGAACGAGCACTTGGCTAGCTTGATTT
>NC_087205.1:24143698-24156198 GCF_015104395.2 Macrobrachium nipponense | reverse complement strand
GAAAGAATTTTGATCGCTCCAAAAAAATTTCGATTTTATCCAAGTATTCACTGATGTCGGCTATAGCAACTGAACAACATTGCTCATCCTTTACTCACCATTATGTCCATATATTAACAAACGTAACTTCTGCTCATGAAGTAAGAAGTTACCTTGACTGTTGAAATTATTATACATTTTCTCGTGAACACACTCCGCTGGCTATAGTAGATTCACATCAACCTTACATGTGACGTCTAGGCCAGTCCCTTGCGACGCTCCTGATTGGCTGTTGATAAGCCAATCACATGGCTGGAAACTCTCAGTCTCTCTCTAGAGTTCACATAGGCAGGATGTATGTTCTACCTCTCCTGAGGGATACTTTTGAAAGACGTATCCCTCAGGAAAGGTGGAACATTCATCCTGCTTATGTGAACTTTCGAGAGACACTGAGAGCTTCCAGTCCTGTGATTGGCTTATCAACAGCCAATCAGGAGCATCGTAAGGGATTGGCCTAGACATCAGATGCAAGGTTGATGTGAATCTACTACAGTAGACTTGGTAACATGCTGGGCTCTCGCAATCTTGGGGGTGGGGGGCGGCGTTCGCCTCCTGTCAGGGGCGAATAGCTTGGGTGCGGGGGGGGGGGGGGAAGGAGGAGGAGGGGGGAGGGGCCCACTGAAACTGACGCTTCTGACTTTGACTAAAATCAAAATCGTAATTTCAAAATTTAAGAGATTACTTGATGGGGGGGTGGGGGTGGGTGGGGGGGGGGGGGGGGCATTTACAACGTCCCTACCACTTTCTAAATGAGATGCCGTGGAAATACAACGAGAGTCATTAAAGAATCAGAATTAAGCAGCATTGCCAGGGAGTGTGATAAAAAACAAATCCTTTAATGGACCTATTCCCGAATGCGCACTCATGCAAACCGCCTTATATAATTTTTTTTTTTTCACTTAGGTTTCAGGTGGCAATACCTTTGTGGGGAAGGGAAAAGGAAATGGTGGTGATATGTCTATGTGAAGGAGTCTCCTGTGCTCATTTCATCGCTACCTTTCATTTCGGGATTATTATTTCCTGAAAGTACCGTGGATCTGCAAGAGAGAAATACATGAGTCAACAAACATTATCATTATTATTATTATTATTATCATTATTATTATTATTATTATTATTATTATTATTAGTAGTAGTAGTAGTAGTAGTAGTAGTAGTAGTAGTAGTAGTAGTAGTAGTAGGAATCCTATTATTAATCAGAATAATAAATCATTTGTGAGAAAAAAGAATAAAAGACCATCCAGTTGATAGGCAACCTTCAACACAGCAGAACGATCACGTGAAAAAAAAAGAAAAAAAACAGCGAGGTCGATAAAAAAAAACAAAAAAAATTCTTAATAAAAAATGGCTAAATATGACCGTCACATGGATAAGCTGAATATGGGTAAATAACAAAAAAGTAATTTTTGTATTGATCTTCGTGTATTTGTTGTATTTATATCTTTTGGACAGTATATTTGTATGTATCTCTATGAATGTTTTCAAACTACTCTCTCTCTCTCTCTCTCTCTCTCTCTCTCTCTCTCTCTCTCTCTCTCTCTCTCTCTTTTGAGGACCAAAAGACCTGATGAAAATGAAATCGGCCAATAAAACGGATTTTGCCAAACGCTTAACTCATTCCACACTACTGAATTTTGCATTTCTCTTTGACTGAATTTTTGCATTTCTCTCTTATTTTTCTATTATATCACCGGAGAATTCGTCTGAAAGTCTTCGCGCGAATTTGGCTTTCATCTTCATTCGACCTTATCCGGAGGTACAAAGGAGGGCACCATTAGATGAGTCATATTTCTAGTCGTCCTATTGCTGCTAGAATATTTTAGTAGTAATCTAGACCATGTAATATTTTTTTTAAACTAGTATTTTAGACCATATAATATTAAAAAAAACTAGTATTCTAGACCATGTAATATTAAAAAAACTAGTATTCTAGACCATGTAATATTAAAAAAAAACTAGTATTCTAGACCATGTAATATTTCTTTAAAAACTAATATTCTACACCATGTATATTAAAAAAAACTAGTATTCTAGACCATGTAATATTTAAAAAAACTAGTATTCTAGACCACGTAATATTTTAAAAAACTATTATTCTAGATCATGTAATATTGGAAAAAACTGTACATCCATTGGCCTAATATTACAATATGAATTGACATCTCTCTTTCCGTACTTTGTTTTTTTTTCCTTGTTATTCTCTTGTTTTTCATTTTATTTTCATGTCCTCATTCCTGTCGAGATGGTCGCTGAAAAAAAAAATACAAATCTCCCTCCCATGACATTTTACTAATGGAATTTTATTGTGGCGTAAGACCTTGTTCGATAGCAACTCATTTCTTTTCACTGCATTTCATAGACATATTATTTTTGCTGTCAAATTACGGATTTTCAACGTACCTAGGTGCAGATACTTAAAGTCTTTCTGTTTACGTATTTATGCTTCCCAACTTGCGCGCCTTTATTCTGTAATTTTCAGTTAAAAAATCGTGGATTCCTAAGACACCCTTTTAACAGATATGTAACCCACCATTTTTAGTGTGTCACAAATGGCAAATGGATCTTTTGTCCTTCTATGCATTTTGTGTAGCTGTTCCACAAATGACCTATCAGTCTATGTTCCCAAATGTAAAATGTCACTCAATATATATGGACGTTACAAAAGCTACTGGTGTGCTGTGGCCCATCGAGTGCTTTCGTTTCCATTTATTTGTTAATTGTTTGACGAATAAGTACCTTGGTAGAGACCGTTGCCAGATTTTACAATTTCCCCCTTTGCTGTCGAACCGGCTCCCATTTCTAGCATTTTCATATCGTAGAAAGAGTTATGTCATATTTTCTTCTTGAATACTTTATTGCTTTCCACTCTAGCACTCTTTTTAAGAGGATTTTATAATGCAAGCACTCACACAAGGGTTCCAAAAGACTGGTTCAGCTTTGAATCAATGGGCTATCAGTGTAATCCAACGGTCTCGAACATCTTCCATTAAAGGAATAAGCGTTCGAAAGGAAGTCCTTCTTATTTGTTTGTCCGTCCGCACTTTTTCTATCCGACCTCAGATCTTAAAAACTACGGAGGGTAGAGGCTGCAAATTGCTATGTTGATCGTACACCCTCCAATCATCAAATATAGTAAATCTCTGCCCTCTAGTCTCAGTAGCTTTTATTCTATTTACGGTTAAAGTTAGCCATGATCATATCTGGCACAGCTATAGGTTCCAACAACACAGGCCACCACCGGGGCGTGGTTGAAAGTTTCATAGGTCGCACGTCTGAGTTTCACTGGCCGTGGCTGAGGGTTTCATATAACATACGCTGTACAGAAAACTCGACTGCGCCGAAGAAACTTCGGCGCATTTATTACTTGTTTTATAATGTTTCCAGATGGCATTCCTACAATCGGTTCCATTTGTTGACGCCTGCTGATGAGATAATTAACGTTGTTCCTACCAAGTTCCGTCCAGCCATTACAGTTGCCCATAAAAGAGGGTTATTAAACCGGGTCAGACGAAAAACACTTCCCGGAATGAGTGTCCGGTCACAGGGGAATTCGTAAAATGCCCTTTTGACCCCCATGTTTTCACATAAAGTGAATGCCACTGCCCGATCTTTGTTAGTGAGAATTGTGCTAAAGAGAAGCAACGTGAACATTTGATGATTTATGCCGAACCTAGGCAAGAGGGAATCAGCAAAACAGGAATTAAGTACACGATTATAAATAAAGCAATCATTAATATTATCTTAGACATTAAAGTCACTATACTCTGTTTTTTTTCCATCTGTCCACCCGCCTGTGGTGTTTGCGTATGGTAACACTGCGTCCGGGGCTTTGGATAGTTACATTCAGCTTACATTCAACAATAATAACAATATCCTATTTCGAATATTAACGGTGTAATTCGCATATAGTAAATTATTAGAACACTTTTCAGTTGCAAATGTACACCCACATATCCTTTTATTTACCTAAAATTTACATATACCGTAACTATTTAAAGCTCGGGACGCAGTGTTACCATATTGATTATACGTGATATATACGTAAAAAAACAAGCAAGCAAACAAACACAGACCTTCGTGAGCATTACATATTAAATTGACACATTTTCGTGGGTGACATCAAAAACACAAAAACAATATTAAAAACGACGGGAGATTTTGATACAAGACAGAAAGTCGACGCGGTGGAAATTTTTTACTATCCAGTAAATAGAAAATAAAAACATATGAATTCTAAAAACAATAAAAAAATCATAATCATCGCTGTTCAGATATGAACCTGAGTCATATGTGACAAGCTCACAAGGGCCAACTGACTTGAAAAAATTCAAGCTTCATTTGAGAGAAGTATCAAGAGTAATAAGAAATACAAAAACAAGATAGCGGGGTTATCAGAAAGAATAACATAAATCAAGGAGTTAATAAATAGTTTCCACTAAAAGGTCCACCCTTTATTTCGAGCTAAATTTCGAAAATGACTTCCATCAAGAGTATAATATATTTTTTACAGAGAGAGACACAAGGTTTTTATCGCTTTTGAGATTTAACGTAAAATGAATGATCATGATTGTATTATTCATGAAAATTCTGCCTGGATTCCGTTAGTAATTAATGTGAATACTATTATAAAAATAGTACTAAAATAGTAATCCTTCATTTAAAGCATCGGCTTAGCAATATTTATGAGCATATGAGTGTTATGATTAAGGACACGTGTTCAAATATCCTTTAAGCCCATCGTAAAATAATAATGTATAAGCAATCTCTCTCTCAAAGCCGATGTGAAGAAACGTTTTTAATCATCTAAAGATCTGAGTTTATTTTTTTCTTTTTTTCTTTAAACTGTGATCTACGTTCTCTCCACAGAGATAAGACCTGGGCGGAAAGACAACCATGGGACCTTTCCCTTCCGTCTAAACGCCAAAGGACATTGAATTCTGTTACCTGTGTCTCGTGACCTGTCAAAATGAACCATTGTATTTTTCTTTACAAGGGAGGGGGTTACACCCACCAGGTCCCGAAACTAAATGAGTACGGGAAGTTCAAATCCCCTGAATCATATCAGATCAAGTTCTCACAGTTCCTTAGATGGGAAATTCGCATTTGGAAAGTGCATTGGGAAAAATATAATAGAAATATAACATTATAAATGACTTCAAAGGCTTCAGCAAACAACAATACTCGAAGAAAATGTTTATAAAATCTTTTGCTTTGCTCCTGTGTTGAAACATGGCATTAGAGGCTTCGATTTCATGTCTCATTATGCTATCAAAACGAAGTCGAAATGGAACCAAAAAATAAAAACTCGAAGGGCTTTCATAAGTTTGTGGAAGCTACCCAAAAGTAAGATAATTTAAAAAAAATCGCACTCCAGTTAAAAGATAATAAAACTTTATGACACCAAAAAGCGGTCAACATGTGTGCGTACATGAAAAAGCTTCATATGCCTTGTCCGAGTTTCACACCCACGATTTTACATAAACCACACAATCTCGAACATCAGGAATACGGGCCTCAGCTGAGTGCCACTGAAGTATTTTCAATTCTGGCTGAAACTGTCAGTCAGGTGGCTTGGAAATAGAGATCGCATCAGAATTTTTATAAAAGCAGAAATTCTTGAAATACCACACGTGGGGAAACCCGGCATATTACAAAAATATGTCAAACATTATATAGGTATATAATTTCGAAACGGCGTTCATCAGCCATGCATGTATAACTGGATGCTTGGGCGGAGTTGCCTGAGCACGCTTACAACAAAGACACAACTCACACTATATATATATAATATATATATATAGATATAAAAATATATAATATTAATATATATATAATATATCTATATATATATATATACACACACATATATATATATATATATATATATATATATATCATATATATATATATGTATATATATATATATATATATATATATATATATATATATATATATATATATATATATATATATATGCATATGTATAATATATATATATATATATATATATATATATATATATATATATATATATATATATATATATATATATATATCTAATAAAAGGAGCCCATAAAAACACCAAAATGTAGAGAGAAAAGTACTATATTTCAGAGACTGCTGTCTCTCTCTTCAGGTATATGAATGAGAAAAGTTTACAGAAAAGGTGGTATTTTATACCAAGAGATTCGTCCACAAGTAAAGCAATTTAGGTCACCCCCGCTGATAATCTTCCTTTAATCTTCTTAAGCGTTGGTTGAATGAACACTGCGTCGACGATGTCCGATGTCCAATTCCCTTTTGAGATGTTCATTACCTGCTTCCTCTTTTATTAAGGCCGATTCCATCATTTGACTCTTGTACCGGCAGTTGCTGCTATAAATTACACGTGACATATTCCAGTTTATTCTATGGTTATGTTCATTTATATGATTGAAAATAGCCGAGTTCTGTTGTCCATACCTAACTGACCGTTTGTGTTGTATTAATCTCTGGGGAAGTGATTTACCTGTAAATCCGATGTAAGATTGGTCACAGTCCTGGCATGGGATCTCATATACCCCAGAGTCTTTGGGCGGTGTCTTTTGTTGGACGTTAATCAGGATTTGGCTAAGGTATTTGGTAGGTAAATGCAAAAGGGTTGGATTTCCCAAGGGTGTGAGTTACTCTCTTAATCGTCTCCAGGTGGGGAATTTTTATTTTATTGTTGGGTGTGTCTCTGGTCTTGTCTTTAGGGGGTCGGTAGAAAATTACGTTTGCTTTTTGAATGCTTTCTCAATTATATGGTCAGGATACTTTAAAGATGAAAGTTGCTTGCGAATTAGTTCAAATTCTTTTTCCAGGAAATCTGGGGAACAAATTCGTAAGGCTCTTAAGAATAGGTTGCTAGCTAGACCTATCTTGATAGTATTGTCATGAAAGCTAAAGTAGTGAATATATGAAAGTGAGAACGTTGGTTTTCTGTATATGGTAAATTTGTATTCTGTCGTGTCTCTGATTATTAAAACATCAAGAAAAGGAATTTTGTTGTCTGTTTCCCATTCAACTTTAAATTTGATGCTGGGCACTAATGCGTTTAATTTTGAGAGGAATTCATTAAAATTACCCCACTTATTATCAAAAAATGTTAGTATGTCATCCACGTATCTCATCCACAGCATGTTTTGGGTTTTATTGCATTTATTACTGTAGTTTCAAAGTATTCCATGTACAGATTGGCTAAAATAGGACTTAAAGGACTACCCATACTACACCCGAATTTTTGCTTGTAGAATGATTCCCCGAATGAAAATACGTTATTAGATGCACATAATTCAACTAACTTTATTATTTTGTCAAGTGCCAAAGGGAAATGATCTGAATAGGGGGATAATTTTTCTCTTAAAAACTGAAGAACGTCCTGTACTGGTACTTTTGTGAATAGGGAGTCTACGTCAAGGCTTAAAAGTTTTATGTTGTGAAGTGGTATATGTGCTTCTCTGAATTTGTGACAAAGTCTTCCGAATGTTTGATGTGACTGGGAGAAAAAGTGCCTAAAAAGGAGAAAGGAGGCCAGCTAACCATTTAGAAATTTTGTAATTGAAAGCTCCGGCGCATGAAACGATGGGTCTGAATGGAAGATTGTCTTTGTGAGTTTTGGGAAGGCCATAAAAGTAGGGTAATTTAGGATTAATTACTTTAAATTTCTCTAATAGTTTCAATACTCTTTTTGTCTTGGCCAATTAATCTTACTTTCCGAAAAAATTCTGTGGGAACGTTCTGAAGGGGATTTTTCGTCAGTTTTTCGTAAGTATTTGTGTCGCTAAGGAGCTGGTTGATTTTGTCGAGGTAGAAGTCTTTGTCCATTATTACAATTTTGTCGTCTTTGTCGGATCTACTTATTATAACATCTACTTTTTTAGCGAGTGGATGGCTATCATGAATCTGCGGGGGACAGGATATTTCTTATGAAGGTCAGTTAAAGCATTTAGTAACACTCCTTTTAAACATATCTCTTCACGGCTGTAGTTTTTGTCAGATATGAATTTATCAAAAGCCACTATGAAGTCTAGGTTGTTTTTGCGGTCTGGCATTAGGGCAAAGGATAAGCCTAAATTTAAAACTAAATGTTGATTTACAGTAAGGGGGGTGTTGGATAAGTTTAAAACTTCGTCTTGTTGTTCAAGATTATTCCATGCGCTATTATCTATTAGGTTGTTTAACTTGCGTAAAAGTCTGTTGGAATGAGTCACGCTATTATAGGCAGCAATGTCAGAACAGAATGAATCAGATACCTGTATACGTGGTCCGTAGTGAGGAGGCGAAGATTAGATTGAGTTCCATATATCACTCTGCGTAGCACGAAGATGTCGTTTCTCGTATTGGTGATTCTTTCTTCCAGGAAAATCTTGTGATAGAGGGAAGGGGTTTGATTGCAGAGTCCATCTCCCGAATCCGTACATTTTTGGAAGTACTTGTTCTTTGAGGCATTCTTCCAAAAAGTGTTTTGGTTTTTCAGCCGGTGTAGTCTGTTCAGTTCTTTTCAAACTTGCAGAAAACTGGCTTGACTTCTGGAAGTGAGTGAAGAATCGTGGAAAGGCGGTTGAATTCCATAATGGGCTGACAATGACTGGTAAAAGTGTTCTGTAACAACAGAATTCCATCTAATAAAAGGAGCCCATACACCAAATGTAGAGAGAAAAGTACTATATTTCAGAGACTGCTGTCTCTCTCTTCAGGTATATGAATGAGAAAAGTTTACAGAAAAGGTGGTATTTATACCAAGAGATTCGTCCACAAGTAAGCCAATTTAGGTCACCCCCGCTGATAATCTTCCTTTAATCTTCTTAAGCGTTGGTTGAATGAACACTGCGTCGACGATGTCCATAGAATAAACTGGAATATGTCACGGGTAATTTATAGCAGCAACTGCCGGTACAAGAGTCAAATGATGGAATCGGCCTTAATAAAAGAGAAGCAGGTAATGAACATCTCAAAAGGGAATTGGACATCGGACATCGTCGACGCAGTGTTCATTCAACCAACGCTTAAGAAGATTAAAGGAAGATTATCAGCGGGGGTGACCTAAATTGGCTTACTTGTGGACGAATCTCTTGGTATAAATACCACCTTTTCTGTAAACTTTTCTCATTCATATACCTGAAGAGAGAGACAGCAGTCTCTGAAATATAGTACTTTTCTCTCTACATTTTGGTGTTTTTATGGGCTCCTTTTATTAGATGGAATTCTGTGTTACAGAACACTTTACCAGTCATATATATATATATATATATATATATATATATATATATATATATATATATATATATATATATAGATATAGTATTAGTATATATATATACATATATAGGGTATACATAGATATGATATATATAATAATAGATCTAGATATATTATATAGATATATAATATATAGATATATGTACATATATATATGTATACATATATATATATATATATATATATATATATATATTTATATAATATATATATATATATATATATAATATATATATATATATATATATATATATATATATATATATTATATATACTTTTAGGGCATAGATTTTCTCTTATACATAATCATCACTGTTCAGATATGAACCTGAGTCATATATTTTTTTTATTCCTGTATTTAGATTTCTATATTCATTTTCATTCCTGTATGTAATTTTGTAATTTTTACCTAAAACTAACATGTAACATATTAAATTTTAAACATACATTTAAGGAAACAATAGCACATGGCATTGTATTTTGAATATTTATTTAACCACTGTTTAAACTTTCACTTTTATTGTCACAGTACATATGTCCTTATGTTCTTTGTATCCAAAACAACACCCTTAAGCAGTTAATCCCTAGACTAACCAGTACCCATACCTCAAGGTCATACTTCCCACACGATGAAATAAATAGGCCGAAAGGCCACATTGTAAGTCAGTAGCCGCTTGAAAATGCCTAAAGGCGGAACCGCTGTCGCGACAAAATTCAATAAATGGAACAAGGAAGGAAGTCTCCGTATTTTTCACCAGAAATTGACGAACGAGAATCGGAAAAAGCTTCGTCGGTATGAAGGTACCTGCAAGAAACTTATTGATGTTACTAAAGCAATTGCTTTTAACGAATATATATATATATATATATATATATATATATATATATATATATTATATATATATATATATATATATATATATATATATATATATATATATATATATATATATATATATATATATATATATATATATATATATATATATATATATATATATATATATATATATATATTACCTGCAGTATGACCCTCAAACATCAATTCAGGAATGCCGAAGACACATGGATGTTTTAAAAGATATATTCATTAAGAAACGTTTTGCACATGACTATGAGCATCATCAGTCTGAAAAATTACAAAATAATAACATTAAAAATACTAAAAATACACAGGATTCTTAAAATGACAATTAAAAACATTAAGAGACTAATAAAAAAAAAAGCAAAGCAAAGTAAAAACAACTGCTGTTACACCAACCTTCAGGTACAAAGAAAGAAGGAACAAGAACCTCCAAAGACGACTATGCCAGATATAGTTGAGCAGAGGAGCAGCCACCGTTTAACGATGGAACGAGTCTTTTAATATATAATGACTCTAAGGTAGTCAGATAATCTGCATCCTTAGAATACCCTAATATGGAAAAGTGCTGCTGCTTGACCTCAATTTTACAATTGATAGCATGAATTTTTATATTTGAATGTTCTGGTCTGCTCAATCTTTGCCCCGTTCTAAAACTCAACCCTAAGTGACTGTAATAACGCATCTGCAACAACCTTTTCGTTGATCCAAAAAGGTTGTTGCAGATGCGTTATTACAGTCACTTAGGGTTGAGTTTTAGAACGGGGCAAAGATTGAGCAGACCAGAACATTCAAATATAAAAAAAATCATGCTATCAATTGTAAAATTGAAGCCAAGAAGCAGCACTTTTCCATATTAGGGTATTCTAAGGATGCAGATTATCTGACTACCTTAGAGTCATTATATATTAAAAGACTCGTTCCATCGTTAAACGGTGGCTGCTCCTCTGCTCAACTATATCTGCATAGTCGTCTTTGGAGGTGTTGTTCCTTCTTTGGTCATTCTATCTTTTTTTTTTGTTTTTTTTTGTACCTGAAGGTTGGTGTAACAGCAGTTGTTTTTACTTTGCTTTGCTTTTTTTTTTAGTCTCTTAATGTTTTTAATTGTTATTTTAAGAATCCTGTGTATTTTTAGTGTTTTTAATGTGATTATTTTGTCATTTTTCAGACTGATGATGCACATAGTCATGTGCGAAACGTTTCTTAATGAATATATCTTTTAAAACATCCATGTGTCTTCGGCATTCCTGAATTGATATATATATATATATATATATATATATATATATATATATATATATATATATATATATATATATATATATATATATATATGTATATATATGTTATATAGTATATATGTATATATATATGTATATATATATGTATATATATATATATATATATATATATAATATATATATATATATATATATATATATATATATATAATATATATATACGATATATATATATAATATATATATATATATATATATATATATATATATATATATATATATTATATATATACGCATAAAACGCCAAGTAAACAGTTCCTTCCTCCCCGGGATCGATTTAGGTGCGAGCAAGATTTAGAAGCCTGAGAGTTTGTTTGGGATGTAGCTAGGGAATAGAAAGGTACGGGTATTGAAAGCCTCATTTCTATCTGCTATCTCCACTAGTGTTTTTGCTTCTTTTCTTGTGATTTTTTATACATATGTAAAAAAAACTATAGATATTTCCAGTTCCCTAATTTTCATTAACTGTTACTTCTAAATCTGTCCCATTTGTACATTTTTATAAAATTTTGCAGTTCCTCAATTTCCATTTCCTGTTACTTCTAATTCTGTCCCATTTGTGCGTTTGTATAAATTTCCATTGGCCATTTGCAAATAATCTATGGAGCACTCTGACATTATTTCCGCCTTAAAATACTTCCCATCTAGTAGCATGTATTCTACATATTTCATATTTTAATTTTCCTTCCAGATAGCTGAACAGAAACGCTCTTACTTCTCAATTTGTCCCATTCGTACGTTTGTATAAATTTCCATTGGCCATTTGCAAATAATATATGGAGCATTCTGACGTTTTTTTTTTCCGCCTTAAAATATTTTCCATCAGGTAGCATGTATTCTACATATTTCTTATTTTAATTTTCACTCCAGAAAGCTAAACAGAAACGCTTATACTTTTCAATTTGTCCCATTTGTGCATTTGTACAAATTTCCATTAGCCATTTGCTAATAATCTATGGAGCATTTTGAGGTTCAATGACGCAATCCAACCCTCTTTTCGCAAACTTATTCCCCTCCA
>NC_087205.1:24128698-24136198 GCF_015104395.2 Macrobrachium nipponense | reverse complement strand
TACTGATCTAGTAAATATGTTTTAAATATAATGTGTGTGTGTGTGTGTGTGTTTGGATATGACTTATATAAATGAAATGTGACATCATTACTAAATCTGTACCGACAGTATGCATTAGTAAATACCTTATATTAGGTAACTCATTCATGTCACGCCTATATTGAAAACTCTCCCTTCACAAATTACAAACTAAATAAGCATGGGAAATGAATGATTTTTTGAATTGCATAAAAAAATTTAGAAAGACATTTTACGAGTTTTGCTTCTTTTGGTTGCTATAGATTCGTTTTTTTTATTCGACTTCTCGGTCGTTATTTCAATATAAAAATTGTTCTTTTCATTGCGATAAACAAAGACTCTATACCAGCGATTCACAACCAAGGGGTAATTTCAGTTTCGGGGGTGTGGGGTAACTGGAACCAAGGATTCTTAGTAATATTTATGCATATTATTAAGAGAGCACCTTTTGAGGCAGACAATTTTGGAGGCGTGGGGAGGGGGGGGGGGGGGGGGGGGGGGGGGGGGGGGGGGGGGGATGGGGGGGGGGGGGGGGGGGGGGGGGGGGGGGGGGGGGGGGGGGGGGGGGGCAAGAATGGAATTCTGACGTGTGGTGAAAGGGTGTATAGTCCAAAAAAGTTTTATAATCAGTCAAAATAGTAATAATAATAATAAAAATAATAATAATAATAAGATATAATAATAATAATAACTAATAATAATAATAATAATAATATTATTATTATTATTATTATTATTATTATTATTATTATTATTATTATTATTATTATTGTTATTATTATTATTATTATTATTATTATTATTATTATTCAATTTTCACTGGCATATCCCATATCCTTCTCATTTCTATTTTCAGATCTTGATACTTATCCATTTTTTCCCTCTCTTTCTCTTCAACTCTGGTGTCCCATGGTATTGCGACATCAATGAGAGATACTTTCTTCTTGACTTTGTCAATCAACGTCAAGTCTGGTCTATTTGCACGTATCACCCTATCTCTTCAGATACCATAGTCCCAGAGTATCTTTGCCTGATCGTCTTCTATCACTCCTTCAGGTTGGTGCTCGTACCACTTATTACTGCAAGGTAGCTGATGTTTCTTGCGCAGGCTCCAGTGGAGGGCTTTTGCCACTGAATTATGCCTCTTTTTGTACTGGTTCTGTGCAAGTGCCGGACATTCGCTTGCTATGTGGTTTATGGTTTCATTTTTCGTATTGCACTTCCTACATATGGGAGAGATGTTATTTCCGTCTATCGTTCTTTGAACATATCTGGTTCTTAGGGCCTGATCTTGTGCCGCTGTTATCATTACTTCAGTTTCCTTCTTAGCTCTCCCCTTAGTAGCCATTGCCATGTGTCATCGCTGGCTAGTTCTTTAGTCTGTCTCATGTATTGTCCGTGCATTGGTTTGTTGTGCCAGTCCTCTATTCTGTTTGTCATTCTCCTGTCTCTGTATATTTCTGGGTCTTCGTCTACTTTTATTAGTCCTTCTTCCCATGCACTCTTTAGCCACTTTTCTTGAGTTGGTACCCGGCATCCATCTTCTGTAGTACTTTTGTCATGGGAATCATGGCTACTACGAAGAGTAATGGGGACAGTGAGAGGGAAGATCCCTCTCCTGATATTAACCTCTGCTTGTCTTATTCCAGAGCTTGTAAGTATTGTATTCCAGTTGCGCATTGTAATTTTGAGGAAGCTAATGGTGTTTTCCTCTGCCCCATATATTCTCAGGCATTCTATTAGCCATGTGTGTGGTATCATGTCGAAGGCTTTCTTATAGTCAATCCATTCCATGCTTAGGTTGGGTTTCCTTCTCCTACTGTTCTTCATTACCATTTTGTTTATCAGGAGCTGGTCTTTTGTGCCCCTACACTTCCTTGCAGCCTTTCGGTGGTGGGGGGGATGGTGTTTGTCTCCTCTAGGTAGTTGTATAAGCCTTTCACTGATGATACCGGTTAGTAACTTACACATTATTGGTAGGCAGGTGATAGGCCTGTAGTTACTGGCTATATTTCTCTTACTCTTGTACTTTTTTGTACTAAGGATGCTTCTGTGGTCATCCATTTGGGTGCATGGTGATTTGAGATACAATGCTGGAGTTGTTCTGCTATTCGTGGGTGTAGGGCCTTGACGTTTTTGAGCCAGTATCCATGGACTTCATCGGGACCTGGGGCTTTCCAGTTTGGCACTTTCTTTATTTGGTGACTGACTGTGTGTCGTGATCTCTGTGAATCTTTGTTTTATTCTCCCTGTTTCTTCTTCCTTGACTTCCTGGAGCCATGTTGCATGTTTGTTGTGTGATAACGGATTGCTCCATATGATTTCCCAGAGTCTCTTACCTGGTTCAGCTTCAGGAATTTCTTGTTGGTTGTCTTCCCCTCTTAGTTGGCTGTATAGACTTTTCTTGTTGGTTCCGAATAGTTTGTTCTGTTGGTATCCTTTATTCCTGTTCATGTACCGTTGGATCTTATGTGCTTTGGCCTTAAGCCTCTGTTTTACATCTTCTATTGTGTTGTTTAGTCCCCTCTCTTGTACTTTGTATTTCTCGTTGAGTTCCTCCCTTGTTTTCTTGCTTCTTAGCCTTTTCTCTGCCATCTCTTTCAGTTTACTCAAGTCAGATCTCATCACCATGATTTGCTTTTCCAGGCACCTTTTCCAAGGAGGTTTCTATTTTGGTTTCTGTTGGGTTGGTTGTGCTGGTGGTGTTGGTGTTCGAATCCCCATCAGTTCTGCTACTAATCTTGCTCCTGCTTATGCCAAGTTATTTGTTTCTGTGATACTGGTGGTGTGTATTATGCCCATTATTTCATTGACCTCACTTGTAATTATTATTATTATCATTATTTTTTGCTCTATCACAGTCCTCCAATTCGACTGGGTGGTATTTATAGTGTGGGGTTCCGGGTTGCATCCTGCCTCCTTAAGAGTCCATCACTTTTCTTACTATGTGCGTCGTTTCTAGGATCACACTTTTCTGCATGAGTCCTGGAGCTACTTCAGCCTCTAGTTTTTCTAGATTCTTTTTCAGGGATCTTGGGATCGTGCCTAGTGCTCCTATGATTATAGGTACGATTTCCACTGGCATATCCCATATCCTTCTTATTTCTATTTTCAGATCTTGATACTTATCCATTTTTTTCCTCTCTTTCTCTTCAACTGTGGTGTCCTATGGTATTGCGACATCAATGAGTGATACTTTCTTCTTGACTTTGTCAATCAACGTCACGTCTGGTCTGTTTGCACATATCACCCTATCCGTTTTGATACCATAGTCCCAGAGGATCTTTGCCTGATCGTTTTCTATCAATCCCTCAGGTTGGTGCTCGTACCACTTATTACTGCAAGGTAGCTGATGTTTCTTGCACAGGCTCCAGTGGAGGGCTTTTGCCCTGAATCATGCCTCTTTTTGTACTGGTTCTGAGCAAGTGCCGGGCATTCTTTTCTATTATTATTATTATTATTATTATTATTATTATTATTATTATTATTATTATTATTATTATTATTATTATTATTATTACTATTATTATTATTATTATTATTATTAGCATACATCTTGTGACCCTTCACTTTCCATCCGAATAAAACTCGCATCTTGAACACTTAACTGAATATGAAACATGACAAACCCTAACCACTTTTTCTCCATTCTAAAAGCCATATATTCCATTGTGCATTTGGAAGTAAATCCACTCCTGGAAAAGATTCGTTCATCGCAATACGAGTGTGCGACAGGGCAGGGGAGGCTGATTATACCAAGCGCGATGGAGGAATAAAAAAAATGATAATCAGATTAGCGGAGGGTGACTTTCATCCTCTCGATTAAGCTCGATGGAAAGGATCTTATAAAAGCGTTCCACATTCAAAGCAAGGTGATGGCTACGATTGTTCATAAAATATACAAATGAAAATACTTATACACATACATACACAAATGTGAACCAAACAAATACTTCTTTCAGTTTTCTTCTGAAGATTGAAAAAGAAACCCACAAAATCACTGCGTATAACGTGCTTACTTATGAGTATTTACATTTTATTTTACTCAACACTCGAGTGTTGTCTTCTCTTGACCCAGGCTGACAACCTACGCATCTCTTGAAATAGGGGCACGGATAGGACCTGAAAGAACTCGAGTGTTGGTTAAAATAAAATATAAATACTTAGAAGTAAATACGTTACACACAGTAATTTTGCGGGTTTCTTTTTCAGTGCGCAAATATATTCGTTCCATTTTCATACTCCTCATAATATTTTCTTCTCGGGAAGTGAGATATCTTCCTGTTAAGAAATTTTGTTTGATTTTCGCTTTGATTTTTCAATTTCCGATCATGATTATTTACAGATTTACATGTAAGTGCATTTGTTAACAAACATGCGTATTTTGTAGGAAGGGTTGAAAGTAATTCCGATTAATTCCTGTCATTTGTGCTGGTTACTATTATTTCAATAAAATACCAAAGAGCATTTGACAAAGTATCAAGCACAGATAGAATAAAACGCCCCCTTTTCTCCTTCATCCCCTTTCGACGTAAATCATCGAGTGTTTACGTTACATCGCTTCGGAATAATTCGCCGGAACAAAGATCAAACCTGTTGACGTTCCTTGCAGTTGAAAGCAACAAAAAAAAAAAAAGGGGGGGGGGGCATTTCACGAATTCCCCTTTGACCGAACAGGTAGCAGACACAATATTGTTCGTCAGACTCGGTTTAATTACCCTTTCATGGCCGATTTCAATGGCTGCATGGACAGCCCATGATTTACGCATCACCTGACAGATAGAAAATCCAACTAAGTGTAAAGAATGCGGTCTGAAAGCTCTAAAAAGGAGGGCTTTCGTAACGACCGCTTTTCTCTCTCTCTCTCTCTCTCTCTCCACTTCCTTCTCTCTCTCTTTATCTCCGGCTCTCTCTCTCTCTCTCTCTCTCTCTTTTGTAGAGCGACGTGCATTGAAAACTTCTCCAACAGGAGATCTGAATTGAAATTCATTTAGTTAAATAGAAACATAATTCACTACGAATCAGTAACATTAGCCATTAAAGGCGATAGAATCGTTCGAAGGTATACAAAACTTCAAAAAATAAAAATAAAAATTATTTGCAGCATCATTTCATCATCGGTGACAATAAATTGACAATAGAAAATAGAACACAGGGAACAGCGTCGGTAGCTTTCATAACTTATATATTTATAGCTGAGACTTTTGCGTTGTAAACAAATAACCATTTGGGGCACATATACAAATACTCATGGAAGACCAAAGGCCTATTGTCATTCGTTATATTGGTACAGATATTACGAACTGCATATCCTTTAAGGGTACATTTTGCAAAGGTTGGGGTCCATTTAGATTTTGAAAGGAATGAAAAAAAAAATGTACAGTGGAAAGTAGAACGGTGTAAAGGGACACTCGATCTATATATGTTTCAGTAAAAAAATTTCTTTAAAAGTATAATGTTACCAAATCAATAGATTATTAACGAATTGGGTTGTAATCAAATAGTTCTTTTCAATGCAAGTAACGACCAAAACAAATGAAACAACTTACCCAAAACTCCAGTGAAAAAATAAAAAAGAAAGATCAGGTTTTTACTGCGAATACTTAATAAAAAATGCATCACAATGAAACATGAAAACCCCAAAGAAAAAAAATCACACGGTAAAAAATCGTGATTGTAAAAAATTCGATAGAAAAATATCCATATCTTCTGATATTACCTGATCAAGTTTCCTCCCAATAATTAATTTAATCTGAATAATTAAGATGGTAAAGTATAAGAAAGACTGTATATATTAGAAAATGAGAGGTGGATTGAGCGTGAGGTGACATTTCCACAGCAAAATTTCAGATTAATCATTTATTATAATTGTCAAATCATTTGCAAAATGTTTAAACTTTAGAAAATATATTTACGGATATTGTAATATACTCTTCGTTATTTTTCTTTTACCATTCTCTGCAGCATAATTGAAAGCGTTATGAATGTGTGCAAGATTTCGTATAATGGGCATGCACATTTTATATTGTCTCTGTTGGTGGGTGGAGTCCACAGATCCACACCAGACCTCTTATTCACTGGCAAACTTTACCATGCTAACCGGACGGTTTAGTTTAAATAAAGCGACAAACTTTATATATGACAATAAAGCTTCCCTAATAAAACAGCGGTGTTACCAGAATTGGAAATGATTCATTAAGATGTCAAAGTCAGTAAATACGGTTAAGGATAAAGCCTCATCACACTACAGTGCCAAGAATGAATAAATTCAAACTGCATTGAAGATGTAATTGACGGTGTGTGTGTGTGTGTAGACTGAAGGTCAAGTCTCCCAGGTACAGAATTTTTCATCCGTTACAAAATATATATATATTGTATATTGTATATATATAATATATATATATAGATATATATATATATATATATATATATATATGTTGTAACCATTAAGTAAAATGGCCTTTTAGGTCTAATGGGCAGGAAAAATGGTAATTAGACCTAATGGTTTTTTCGTATTATTATTTAACTTAAATGATGTATTAAGTTTCCTAAAATCGTTTAGCTTAAATGTATACAAATAGAAACAACGAGGGTGTCTCTCTCTCTTTCTCTCTCTCTCTGCGCGTGTACACCACACGATGGTATCCATTTATTTATTTATTAATTAATAATGATAATGATAAAAGGTTAAGAACAACGACAATAATAATAATAATTAATGCTGATGATGATGATGATGAAGAATACGACGACGACGACGACGATTATCGTTTTTGGAGTCGAAACTACTTCTTGGGGTAAGTAAGTAAGTAAGTAAGTCAGTAAATAAGTAAATAAGTAAGTGAGCCCAAACAAACAGACAAAAAAAATTTTCATCATCTATCTACGACTAGTACATTATTAATTATTATTATTATCTTAAAAAATAAAAGTTACAGGTTTTTTTTTTTAATATATTTTACAGATGAAGACGGTGATATTGTTCAACTAACATTCCGCCGAGATGATATTAGAAAAGAAAAAAGTGATTACTTTTCCATTCACATTAAGCCACCACCACCACCATCGCCACCATCATCATCATCATCATCATCGTCGTCGTCGTTAAAATCGAATAATAATAATAATAATAATAGATTAAAGAACGTCGCGTTGTTGAGCCAGAAAGCCACCGCCACTGCCACTGCCACTGCCACCACTACTGTCGCCGCCGTTTCTTTAACAGAAGGATTATCGCAATTCATCGAATATCTACCGGAAAATGTCGTGTTAATATCGTATAATAATCATCGTTTTCAAGCGTACTACCTTATAAAAAGCCTTTTGGCAAACAACAACAATGACGACGACGACGACTTGTTGGAACAATTTCGCAAAAAGGTCGTGGGGTTTTCCGACAGTTATTTAATTTACTTACACCTTTATCCTCCCAACATTGCCCCATACAGCCCTTCCACTTATGAGCTAGAAGATCTTTTCGAA
>NC_087205.1:24118915-24123915 GCF_015104395.2 Macrobrachium nipponense | reverse complement strand
TTGGGAGGTAAAGTGAATTTAGATATTAAAGGACATTTGTAGCTTGAATTGATATATAAATGGATCACGGTTCGATGTGATAATTATTCATAACAAAAGGCTACGTGCTGTCAAACGCTCGAATTGGCCAACATGGTAGACGGGGTTCCATATCGATTCTAATTACGAAAGCATCCAGATCGAGGGTATTTGTAAGGTCAGAATCGATATGAACTTATAGCGTCTCTGTTGGCTGATTGGATAGCGTCACTGACTGTCCTGATTTCGTCCCCCGTCCACTTGGACGGTGGTTCGATCCCACGGGGGGACGAAATTATTATCAATTAAAAATTCCCCTTCGGTACATATATGAAAATATATCATTTGGGAGGTAAAGTGAAATTTAGATATTAAAGGACATTTGTAGCTTGAATTGATATATAAATGGGATCACGGTTCGATGTGATAATTATTCATAACAAAAGGCTACGTGCTGTCAACCGCTTCGAATTGGCCGACATTGGGTAAAGAACGGGGTTCCATATCGATTCTAATTACGAAAGCATCCAGAATCGAGGGTGATTTGTAAGGTCAGAACTCGATATGAACTTATTTAAGCGTCTACTGTTGGCTTGATTGGATAGCGTCACTGACTGTCCTGTATTTCGTCCCCGTCCACTTGGACGGTTAGGTTTCGATCCCATGGTGGGGGGAACGAATTATTATCAATTAAAAAATTCCCCTTCGGTTACATATATGAAACATTATCATTTGTTTGGGAGGTTAAACCGTGATTTAGAATATTAAAGGACATTTGTAGCTTTGAATTGATATATTAAATAGGATTCACGGTTCGATGTGAATAATTATTCATAACAAAAGGCTATGTGCTGTCAAACGCTCGAATTGGCCAACATGGTAGACGGGGTTCCATATCGATTCTAATTACGAAAGCATCCAGATCGAGGGTGATTTGTAAGGTCAGAATCGATATGAACTTATAGCGTCTCTTGTTGGCTGATTGGATAGCGTCACTGACTGTCCTGATTTCGTCCCCGTCCACTTGGACGTTGGTTCGATCCCATGGGGGGGGGACGAAATTATTATCAATTAAAAAATTCCCCTTCGGTACATATATGAAAATATATCATTTGGGAGGTAAAGTGAATTTAGATATTAAAGGACATTTGTAGCTTGAATTGATATATAAATGGATCACGGTTCGATGTGATAATTATTCATAACAAAGGCTACGTGCTGTCAAACGCTCGAATTGGCCAACATGGTAGACGGGGTTCCATATCGATTCTAATTACGAAAGCATCCAGATCGAGGGGTGATTTGTAAGGTCAGAATCGATATGAAACTTATAGCGTCTCTGTTGGCTGATTGGATAGCGTCACTGACTGTCCTGATTTCGGTCCCCGCCCTCCACTTGGACGGTGGTTCGATCCCATGGGGGACGAAATTATTATCAATTAAAAATTCCCCTTCGGTACATATATGAAAATATATCATTTGGGAGGTAAAGTGAATTTAGATATTAAAGGACATTTGTAGCTTGAATTGATATATAAATGGATCACGGTTCGATGTGATAATTATTCATAACAAAAGGCTACGTGCTGTCAAACGCTCGAATTGGCCAACATGGTAGACGGGGTTTCCATATCGATTCTAATTACGAAAGCATCCAGATCGAGGGTGATTTTGTAAGGTCAGAATCGATATGAACTTATAGCGTCTCTGTTGGCTGATTGGATAGCGTCACTGACTGTCCTGATTTCGTCCCCGTCCACTTGGACGGTGGTTCAATCCCATGGGGGGACGAAATTATTATCAATTAAAAAATTCCCCTTCGGTACATATATGAAAATATATCATTTGGGAGGTAAAGTGAATTTAGATATTAAAGGACTTTGTAGCTTGAATTGATATATATATATATATATTATATATATATATATATATAGAATATATATATATAGATATAGATATATATAGATATATATAAATATATATAGATATATATAGTATATATATAAAAAATAAAAGTTATATATATAGATCTTAATATAAATCAATATATATAGACCAATAAAATATATATATAAAAACAATATATATGATTATAATATATATATATACTTATAAAATAATAAATATATAATACTATATATATATACTAGAAATAAAATATTTATATATATATATATATCAATATATACAATTATAATATAAGAATATAAATATATATATAGATATATATACATCTATATATATAAGTATTATTATATAATCATATAATAATCCTATATAAATACATACATATATATATATATAATATAATTAATATATATATATATGTATGATATATCATATATATATAGATATATATATATTATATCTATAACATATCTTACTTAATAACATATATTATATATATATATATATATATATTATAGATATATACAAATAAAATAATAATATATATATAAAGATCTAATCTAATAATACCTAACGAATCTATAAACATAATATATAGTCATAGACAATTAAGATATATATATATATAGAATAATAAGATATATAATATATAGATACAACAATAAAATAAGATATAATACAATATAAAGAGATATAATAATATATTATAATAAAAATATATATAGATATATATAAAAATAATATATCTAGCATAAAATATATATATATTGATATAAACTAAAATCATATTAAACAAAGATTAATAGATAATATATCATATATAAATAATATATAAGAGATGAGATCTATATATATAGTATATCTATATATATATAAGCATATTAATATATAGATATCTAATATCTACATATATATATATCCTATATCTTATATATATATTATATATATATATATTATATATATATATTCTCATATATATAGCCTATATATCTATATCGAATACTATCTATATATATATATTCTAGATACATATATATATATATATATATATTTATTATATATATATATATATCTATACTCTCTATATATATATTATATATATATCTATTATACTACTATATATATAATATATATCTATATGTTATAATATAATATCCTCTATATATATATATTATATATATATATATCTAGTAAAAATATATATATAACTTATTGTTCTTTTATATATATATCGTATATATATATATATTCGATATATTATCTCTTATATATATATACATATCTTATATCTATATTATCATAATAGATTCTATATATATAAATATTTCATATTATCTATTTTCATAAATATTGATATAATTATAATATTTTCTTATTTTTCTATACTAGATTATATATAGATTTTTTATTATATAAATCTATATCCTTCTTCTTATATATTATATATATATATCTATCTAGTAGTTTTTCTATCATACATATATAATCTATATTTTATCTTATATATTTTATATTCTATTTTTATTATATATTTTTTTTTATATAATAAAGATTATTTTTATTTATTAGATTTTTATATATATTAAGGTCATTTATATATTTTTATTATATATATTTTATCTATTCTATATATCTTATCTATTATATTCTCATATTTGATAGATAGATGATATAAGGATGATTGGAGGTACGATTCATTAGATAGATTGATGGATACATTATTTGGATAGATAAATACAAACACTATTTTTCTACAAGCGTTACTACGAGTGTAGAGCAGCATTCTGTCTGAATCTCTAAACAGACGACCTATTCTGCCCTGTGCCCTAATGCGTTTTTTACTCTCATGATCTCTGTTTCTCCCGAGCTTATGTGCTCGTAGATTACAGAGGCTTTGTCTTCTTCACTCTCACTCTCTCTCTCCTATTTGCCCTGACTCTGAAAACGGTTCATTGAAATGAGAGGAGAGAGAGAGAGAGAGAGAGAGAGAGAGAGAGAGAGAGTGCGATTGTATTTGATGATAAGTCCATTTCAATTCCCTTTGGACAAATAAAGTTACTATATAGTCATTGAGGTCCATCTTCTCCCTTCTTCTCCTTTTGCTATTCCTTACAGTGATTCTCAAACTGGGTGCCGTGGCACCCTGGGGTGCCATTGACAGCGCCTAGGGGTGCCGCAAAATTGTCATGAGTTTTGTCTTGGCTAAATCGTCTTAAGGAACATTTGAAAAAAAACTTTTGCAAAAGACTTCATATAATTATCAGTGTAGGTAGGAAGTTACATGCTCAAACATTTTTCTCAAATAGAGGTTGATATTTCCTTTTCTATACGTGTACAAATACAATACAACAACTACTACTACTACTACTACTACTTCTACTACTACTACTACTACTAATAATAATAATAATAATAATAATAATAATAATAATAATAAAGTGTAACAGTCGTCTATTCATTCACACATTTTCTTTGTTTATACTCGTTGCCCGTCCGATACGTGGTCGGTTCTCGTCGGCTTAGTATAACCCCAGTTTTCCACTCCCGAGTCAGTGAGGCATAATACGTCAAGCCATAAGTTCTTTGCTGTTTCTGGGGTTATATTACAGTTGTATCGAACAGTATCGTGCTTCTAACATACCGTACACTGGATAAGTTTGTCTTAAGAAGAGATGACACGAACTTAGTGGTGAGGGTGAAGAAAGGGACGAAAGTGGATGTGTGAGTGAAAACAATTTGGCCATTCCAACAGCAAGTAAATCAAGTTCAAAAAACAAAAAAGGCAAGAAAAGTCGCTCCTACTCGGATAATTATTTAAGTTTCGGATTCTTCTGGTGAGGTGATGAAGTTATTCCTATGTCATTGTGCGTTATTTGTGGTGATAAATTAGATAATGAAGCAATGGTACCCAGCAAATTAAAGAGGCATTTAACTCTGAAACATAATCATCTTGCTAACAAGCTTCGGTCCTACTTTTGAAAGGTACTTTTAAGGTGAATCAAAAACCAAGTAGTGTGATGCGTTTCTTAAGAAAGTCAAAGTTTCTGATAAAGCACAAGAGGCCAGTTACTTAA
>NC_087205.1:24101415-24108915 GCF_015104395.2 Macrobrachium nipponense | reverse complement strand
CGGCGCGGTAATAGAAGGACTTTGATCGCTAAGAGACTGAAAAGTTGCAATTAGACGGCACTTAGATTATTAAGCGTGAGGTGATTTATTCCCGGATCTGCGTTCTCGGTAATGATTTCGTTCTCCATTCCATTTCATCGGTAGGTGGCGGTGGGGGAGGTGGGAGGGCTGGAATTAATGAATTCCAGTAATGAAAGGAGATCAGTGCTGTTCTTTTCTTGGCCATTGTCAAATTTCTTTTACGATTGTGACCTTCATTTCTGTGGAAGATTGCTTGCAGGGTTATGGAATTTTATGATTGACCATTTGAATAATAATAATAATAATAATAATAATAATAATAATAATAATAATAATAATAATAATAATAATATGTGGCGCCGTGGAGGAGTGGGTTAGGTCTTCAATGGACTTAAGTCAAGTTAAGCAACATTGGGGCTGGTCAGTCGTTGGATGGGTGACCTCTGTCCTCGGCGTTGATTCCTTGGGAAAGGATCTTTACCATAATTTCCTCAGTCTACTCAGCTGTAAATGAGTACCTATCCCTGATGGGGTAGGGTCCAGCTATGGGTTAAATAGCAAAACTCAGCAATGGTGGAAAGAAATGAAGGAATAAACGACAACGACGTAAATGGAACCTCTGGCAACAGAGGAGCTTCGTCCGGCAACCAGGTATTCAACCCAATTGAAGGGGAAGACGGTCAGGTACTTGGAGGTCGTCATACAGCAACTGATCACCACAACGACAGTAATCAATAGCCTGAGATTGGAGCTACAGAAGCAAAAAGGAAGAAATGGCTGAAGTAGCTCCAGGACTCATGCAGAAGAGTGTGATCCTAGAAACGGCACACATAGTAAGAAAAGTGATGGACTCCTAAGGAGGCAGATGCAACCCGGTACCCCACGCTATAAATACCACCCAGTCGAATTGGAGGACTGTGATAGAGCAAAAAAAAAATATATAATAATAATAATAGCATGAATCACTACAATGGTGAAAAGGTAAACATATATATTTACATTTGCACGCTGTGGATTTCTTCAGCAATAATAATAATAATAGTAATAATAATAATAATAATAATAATAATAATAATAATAATAATAATAATAATAAGAGAAAGAAATGGGAAAAATGGATAAGTATCAAGACCTGAAAATAAAAATAAGAAGAATATGGGATATGCCAGTAGAAATTGTACCCATAATCATAGGAACACTAGGCACGATCCCAAGATCCCTGAAAAGGAATCTGGAAAAACTAGAGGCTGAAGTAGCTCCAGGACTCATGCAGAAGAGTGGGATCTAAGAAACGGCGCACATAGTAAGAAAATTGATGGACTCCTAAGGAGGCAGGATGCAACCCGGAGCCCCACACTGTAAATACAACCCAGTCGAATTGGAGGACTGTGATAGATAGAAAAAAATACAATTAATAATAATTAATAATAATAATAATAATAATAATAATAATAATAATAATAATAATAATAATAATAATAATAATAATAATAATGGTGAAGAAATCCACAATGGTGTAAATGGAAATACATATTAGAAATATGAATAAACAGACAAGAGCTGTCGAGATTCTGCTCGATTCTCCCTCTCAGTCTCACTAAAACACCACAACAACCATGGAAGTGAAGTCAAGAAGTTAAAAAAAATTAATAACAATTTTAAAAAATGTGATAGAAGAAAACCGATCGTAAGTAATTTGGAGTAATTATAATTTAACTAAAGTGTAATTCATTACAGGATTTCGTGTAATTATAATAGCAATTCAATTGAAACGTAATTAATTACAGATTGTCGTGTAATTGTAATTGTAAATTAATTTATAGTAAGTAATTGTAATTTCGTTAATTTACAGGATGATGTAATTTGTAATTTAATTGTAATTATAAAATGTAATTAATTACAGATTGTCGTGTAATTGTAATTGTAAATTAATTTATAGTAAGTAATTATAATTTCGTTAATTTACAGGATGATGTAATTTGTAATTTAATTGTAATTATAAAATGTAATTTATTACAGAATTTCGTGTAATTGTAATTATAAATGAAATTATAGTAAGTAATTGTTATTTAATTCATTTACAGGATAATGTAATTTGTAATTTAATTGTAATTATAAGGTGTAATTAATTAAAGAATTTCTTGTATTTGTAATTATAAATTGAATAATACTAGTAAGTAATTGTAATTTAATCAATTTACAGGATTTTGTAATCCGTTATTTAATTGTAATTATAAAAATGAAGTGGTATAGAGTGGGGCTACATTAGGAGTGATGGGTTACTTGATATGACCTCAGCTCTCCTGTCACTTTTCCACTTCTGCAAATAAATTATGAAACTATATAAGCTCGATTTCCTCGCCTCAATACACCGTTTCCTCTGCCAAAGATTAGCGTTCACTCTCGCACCCAAATACCTTGTAAGTGTAACTGTAATTCAACCTGTTAAGTAATTGTAATTGTATTGTCACTGCTATATCCAAGCGTAATTGTAATCTTTTAAAAGTAATTGTAATTTATTTCTTCAAGTGTAATTACTCCAACCCTGATTCTGACATTCTCCGTAGATAAACAACTAGCCTCCGCTAGTGTCTAAGTTGCAGTTCGTCCAGAAATGTTCATGAATAATAATAATAATAATAATAATAATAATAATAATAATAATAATAATAATAATAATAATAATAATAATAATATGAGGAAGAATTGCCAAACTATACTATTCAACATGTACGTAATTAATTTTTTTACATTTTCATTCTAATAAATAAATCATAAATACATTCTAAAATTCCCGTATCTTTAACTCGACGCCAAACACCTTTTCCAGACCTTTTTAGGCTCTTCCATAGAACCCGTCCTACCTCTCCTACAACCCCCCACCACCAAGAAGAAGAAGAATATCAACAGTAAAGTAGTTCGCAAGATTACTCCCAGAGTAAGTGAAAATTATATTTACCTTTTTACCCTTCAACAACAAAGTGAGCTTTGATGATGCGAATTCGATTCCTTTCCTTTCATCTCTCTAGTTGGTAGTTTACAACCGGCAGTCTCCCCCCCCCCCCCCCACGACAAGAATAAGAAGAACAAAAACAATAACAACTACAAAGTACTTCGTAGGCTTACTCCCAGAGTAAGCGGAAATGAGATTTAACTTTTTATCCTTTAACAACAAAGTGAGCTTTGATGATTCGACTTCCATTCCTTTCCTGTCATCTCTCTAGTTTCGTCATTTCATCATTTCATTTGAGGATATTTTCTCTTTTCCAGTTCAAGTGACGAGAACTGGTTTGTGGTCGGTGTTGCAACCATCCCCAGACTAATGTCACGTCAATCATTCGTTGCTCGCTCTTCGCTTCCTGGACTCGTTTCCTTATTAATGTGATGCTTTTTTCGTGGGAGCTGGTGATTCCTTTCTTTCATTCTTTATTTGTTCCCAGTTTTTTTTTTTTTTTTTTTCCAAAGCTTACTGAATCTAAATCCGCCTTTCGGCTTACTCCCTGAAAATGCTTGCGCAAAGTATACAATACTAATAATAATAATAATAATAATAATATAATAATAATAATAATAATAATAATAATAATAATAATAATAATAATAAAAATAATCACATATCGCGTGCGAATTACGTTGATATAATAGAAAAGACAGTGATTATTAAACGTAAAGGACAATAGATACATTTATCGTTACAACAACAACAACAACAACAACAACAACAACAACAATAATAATAATAATAATAATAATAATAATAATAATAATAATAATAATAATAATAATAATAATAATAATAATAATAATAATAGTAATAATAAGTGAGTAAATCACTCCCTATATGAAAGTCCATTTCAATACAGAAAAAGATTAACTAAATTATGAAAACCGTAAAAATTAATTATCAAATAATAATGATTATAGAAACTGAATAACCATTAGAAATTCGAATAAAAAAATAAAAAATATCAAAGTAGTATGAGAGAAGTGAAAATAATATTCGACAGAACCCAACTTTTTTTCCCTTGGCATGACTCTTCAAGAACGTTTCTTCTATTCATTTATTACCCATCTAAAATGTCCCGAGAAGCCGAGTTAATCTTTCCCAAAGGGACGGTGTAACCAGGCAGGAATTAATGAAAACCTGTTGAAGGAGCCTTAATTACCGAGATTGTCGGGTGGTGGACTCCCATACGGGCGATTTCTGCATTCGGGTTAAATGGGAATTCCGGCTTTATCGATGGCTCCTTCGGGATATGCCTGGCTCGCAATTTTGTAATGGATGTTATTCTAATCTCGGTTTTATTCTCCTTTTACCGTAATTCTCACTTTTTTTTTTACATTTTTATTTATTTATTTATTTATTTGTTTAGATATTTATTTACATTTTAAGGCAAAGAAAATAAAAATCAAAATCGCCTGACTGTTACAACGCGAACATATACGGATTTAACTCATAGACATTTATAGCAGGGGCAGGATTCATAGTAAGTCTCTATTAACGTAATTATCATTTCTGAGTAACAAGTTTATACAATGATTAAATTCCATTGTACGTTTCCTTTTGTTGTCACGAACGATGGTTTCATAATTTGTAAAAAAAAAAAAAAAAAAAAAAGAAATTGCTCTATCGACGTTCATATTAATCTAATTATAGTAAGCGCGCACACACACACACACACTATATATGTATGTATACATATATTATATGTATATATATATATATATATATATATATATATATATATATATATATATATATATATATATATTGCTACGTTTATTGATCTCCTCGTCTACCCAGCATTTAGTTAAATATTTTGATTGCTAGAGAAGCCGCCATATTCACCCAAATATCAGCTGATTTCAGGCGGGAACCCAAAACACCCCATCCAGAGATAGGAATTTCCTGCTAGAGAGGGGGGAATATAGACTCTTGTCAGCTTTAGGGATGTATCCCAAAGGGAAGGTGTAGGTACCCTGGTACTTATTAGGCCTACGTCTTAAGCTCTTTTTTTCCTGTGAACCCTCTGCTGGCTGTATGTTTTGTTTCCAGGATGCCCTTCTCTTGGGGGGTTAAGCTGACCCCCAACACCAAGGAAACACACCTGCCTTCACCCTCAGCCTTCTCCAGTCATGACCTCGGACGGATGTCCCACCCTGATCCTTCCAACTTAGGCCTAACGAGGCGTTACTGGCGCACCCAGAGCCCCAGACCTGAGACAAAGCCGACGCCACATTTCTACAAAGGTCCACTGATCATGGCCTCCAGGTACGTCTTGTGAAACAGCATATTGCCAGTTCCTTACTTCCTAGTGTCTATTTACTCCCCATTTTCACAATTCAAACTTCGAAGTTCAAGGATTATCCTTCTGTTCCTCTCACTGCCTTATGGCCGCATGCTTCCCTTGTGTGATCGTCCCAGACAAATGAAGTCATTGCATACCTCAGTAAAACACCAGAGTACCTTTTCCCCAGTGTTAGAGAAACTGAATAATCGTAACTTGTGCAAGAAGTCCTTTTTTTTTATCTTGTCTAATCTGGGATCTTTTCCAGATTCCCTGAGTCACGTTTCCAAGTCTGTGCTCCCTCAAGTGTTGCATTACCGCAAGATTTCGAAAACCAGCTTTTACCTGAATCTCATTTTAAGCCAACTATCATCCCCTTGTGAGAGAGATTAGTCCCCGTGTGGACCAGCTGCATTTACTCTTTCTCCAGGCCAGTAAACGGCCTCTTGTAAATAAATCGATGTAAAGCAATTAGCTGAGTTTTCTGTGAGTTTTCTGGCAACCTTTTTCCTCTAGAGTAAATTAATACTATAAATCCTTTAGGGTAAGTTCAAGTAATTTATTATGCTTTTTCCCTCAACTCTTTCGTACACGTATTTGAGCCCCTTAAGGCACGGCTTAATACGTAACAATATATATATATATATATATATATATTATATATATATATATATATATATATATATATATATATATATATATATATATATATATATATATATATATATACATACATGCATACATATATATGTATATATATATATATATATATATATATATATATATATATATATATATATATATATATATATATATAGATATATGTATATATATAAACATATAATGCTTGTATACAAATAATTATAAATCAACAACGAGACGAGATATACGTGCTTAGTCATATCCCCTTTACCATATTCCTGTACTCGTCAATATTTAATCAGAAACACAAAAAACTTATGTAAGTACACTTTTAAGTTCCTTTACGTTCAGCAAATTTTCAGGTTTAATGAAAAAAAGGGGGATAAGAAGGATGCGATGGAAATAATGAATGGAAATTCAATCCTCGAACAAAGGTGATCCCTTCCTCCCAAAGGAAAATATATCATGGGAGTTCCGTATTTTTTTACTTTCTATTTTTTTTTTTTTTTTTTCTTTTTTTTTCACGTCTTTGTTTTGAACTCATATCTATGGGAAAACTTTTATATCTTTTTTTATATTTAAACACACAGACACACACACACGTATATGTGTGTGTGTGCGAGCGCACGCGCGAATGTGTAAAATATAATTTTTTTCGCGCCTTAAACACATAAATATGGAATTAAAACTCCCGCCTATCAAGAACCCCGTTACAGTGAACCGTGCGCGCGATTTAAATGCCCGGGTGAAGTTCAGAAGCAAATGAATGGGGGCGGATTTAAACCATTCGTTCGCCGGGAAGAATTTAAAGATCTTCATTCAAACTGAAGTAAGTTATTTGATTCATCGGAATTTAAATGTCTCACCCCCCCCCCCCCCTTTTTTTTTTTAAAGCTAGAGGCGGTGTTGCCACTTGGTATTCCCTTTTTTAAAGCTGGAGGCGGTGTTGCCACTCGGTATTAAGTGATGACATTTTACTAAACTGTACTTTTACGCATTTTTTAACATTTCAAAAGACATCTTATAGTTTAAAATAGTTTGTAAGTCAATGTTGTGTAAAATATCTGATAAAAAGGAAACATAAAAGAGGTATTTCATGTTTAATGCAAGCGTCTCCCGGCGCGAATTACTTAGCTCTTAAGAAACGTAATATCAAAGATTTCTCTCTCTCTCTCTCTCTCTCTCTCTCTCTCTCTCTCTCTCTCTCTCGTGCGCACATAAGGGAATACTCAGATGGTTTTTCAGAGTCATTAATTTTATTATTATTATTTTTTTAAAATCTGAACCTCACCCAAAGTATCAGAATAATTAGAATGGCGATAAAGCATTAAGTAGTCAATGAGAAAATAAATTCAATTTGAAAAATAGCCTGCTAAAAGGGTATTTTCTATTCATTACCAAAAGGTTCAATGTGGGAACAGAAACCCACTGAAGCTCTGTGGGTTGTATGGAATCGCACAAAAGGATTGTTCGTTATAATATACAATAAATTACCAGGACATATATGGTCTCCTTAACCTGTAGAGAGAGAGAAGAAGACTGAGGTTAA
>NC_087205.1:24096415-24098915 GCF_015104395.2 Macrobrachium nipponense | reverse complement strand
GATTAGCTGTTACATTTATCAAGGCAATAGCCTTAATTTTAAGTATTTTACCAATTACAGCGAAATGATTAATTCTCCTTTTCATTCCTACCCTCATTTTTTATTTCTCATTTGGTCTTTCGGGCTAGACGACTGTCATCTGTCTCTTCCACAACGCAAGCGATTATAAGCTTCGTAAAACTCTGAATTAAAAGTACGAAGAGAAGACAAACAGACCAGTTCGTTCCGCAGAAACGGCAAAAGCAAATTAATTGAATGTAAAAGACTTAGAGGTTTCTCGTTAGCAAATACTGAGCCCACTTTTCCAGCTCCCCTTTTTAAGAACGACAAATGACATCAGTATTGCGATATGCTTGTTCTTTGCATTATTTTAACCGGTGACCCCTTTATTTCCACAAAGTTCATTCTAGGTCAATATCAATCGGTTAACTAAATACAAGTCGATTTCCACAATAAAAAAAAAATGAAGGCTAACTGAAATATTGTAATTGACAATCTGTTTTTATCCGGCATTCATTTGTTTGTTTATTTCTCTTCATTGATTTATTTATGTTTGTTATTCTCTGTGGAAACTTTTCTCGTAGTTTTTTTTTTTTTTTTTTTAGGTTTATTCATCATGAATGTTCGCGAATCATGAATAATGGAAAGTTGTATTTGATAATATCAATATCCTCTTAAAATATGTCATGGTAAATAACTGTACTGACGTTATGAATTATTTAAAAATAATATGGTATTCCAGCAATACCTTAAAATATTCAAAGTAACCTGAATCTATAGTCATTAATATTTCACAGCAAATGCGCTGACAATATGAACGATACGTTATATGTGATTGTTTAAAAATTAAGATATTTTAGCGTGAACGTGACCTCTTTTTGAATAATGAAAATTATAGTTCTTTTCATATTTTACTTTATTGTAGAGATACTTTAACATAAGACAGACGGACGGACACACTGGAACGCTGAGCACTCCAAAGCCCTCATTCCAAAAGTTAAGGATGAGAAACCAGACTATTGAAACACTTAAATTTGACATTTACATCCTGGAGCGAAGTTTAGCTTTATATTCACAGTATTTGGACACATTATCAATCGCTTCGTGATAGCTGATTGACTGAGATTTCTGCAACTTCATCAGTATTTTAAGTGGCGCTGTCTGGGAACTGCAGAGATTACCCACGCAAGAAGTGGCAGGTCTTGATCTCATTCAGTCCATGAAATAACCTTTCAGCACGGCATACGTAATTGCAATACCATTCTCCTTTTTATGGCTAACTTCCAGCAATATATTTCCGAAGCCAGGTATCTCTATATATAAACACTAATCATATATAGGCATGATTTACAAATAACTCGCCATGACTAGAGCTGACGTCGTAGATATAACAGTAATACCGTAATACTCGAAACGTGAAATACGCAAAACGGAGAGAGAGAGAGAGAGAGAGAGAGAGAGAGAGAGAGAGAGAGAGAGAGAGAGAACTTAGAATCAAGAATAATATAACACAAACTATTATAATCGAAAACGCCGGAGATAAATAAACCTTAAAACAAACATATAAATAAAAATAACGTGTCCCCATGTAATGGTAAGCGATACGATCCACTCCGCATCAGAGATAGAAATATTAGTATCATAACTACACAAATTGCTCGTTTTTAAAGCACTTGATCACATAATTCCCCAATAAAAGGGGGCAAAAAACTCGACGAATAAATATAAATATAAAGGAGATTACGAAAATGACACCACTGGCCATATTGTAGGCGAAGAAATATCTCTGTTTTACTCTTTCTCCCTGTTTTTGTTTGATCGAATTAATGTCGGTCTTTAACATTTTATTTGATAATGTTTCTTTTATGAAATTCTATTATTAATCCTCTACCCTTTGTAAACGGTATCCGGTAACTTAAATGACATTTGCAATTTGAATAGGAATTTTTTTTTTCATTTTGCGTTAAAAGGTCATAAAAGATGCCGAATTGGTAATTGCACAGACTTTTCTCTGAGAGAGAGAGAGAGAGAGAGAGAGAGAGAGAGAGAGAGAGAGAGAGAGAGAGAGAGAGAGAGAAAATAATGATAAATTATGCTATTTATGCTATTTGTCAATGGTAGTACTTGTGATTAATATGAATCACGCTCGCACGCACACACTCACACACATATATATACACACGTGTGTATATATATATATATATATATATATATATATATATATATATATATATATACATATATATATATATATATATATATATATATCTGTATGAATATATATATATATATTATATTATATATATATATATATATATATCTATTCTATATATATATATATACATATATATATAGTATATATATATAATATATAAATATATATATATATATATATATATATATATATATATATATATGTGTATATAATAAAGTATATGTATTATAGATATATATAGATAGATATATATATATATATATAATATATATATTATATAATATA
>NC_087205.1:24083915-24093915 GCF_015104395.2 Macrobrachium nipponense | reverse complement strand
AAGAACTATAATGTCATTCATTTTAATTTTGTAGGTTGATAACGAGGGTTAGTACTACTCGAAACATGTCCCAATAAAGTTGTATAAAATGCTGTTCCGGGTTTTGGCCTTGGTGTCCTTACTGATATGTAGATGGCGCTTCCCTGTTGGTGTTTCAATTGCTGTGATTGTCAGAAGAAGATATGGACCTACAGTTCTTCAACAATTTAGGTTGGTACAAAGGACAGATTATAAGTTGAGAAAGTCCGCAGTGACTTGCATTTGATGGAGACTTGTGAGAGAAATGGACTCATCCCAAAATTTCTTCACTTCAAGTTATACAACAAATCCCTACACAGAGCCCAACATTATCGGGATTACCAGAAGAAACTACTGGAAGAAGAAATTCGCGGTAAGCGGCGACTTTTGCATCATACTGCATTTAAACTAAACCAAGTGAGTGATGTATTGAAAAATTCAGTTTCTCATCTAGATTTCATTCATTTATCTAATTGTATAAATAGAGTCAATACCAATAGCATTGAAAAAGTTTCTCATGTGCATTCCTTAAAATTGACAAATTTAGGTTATTTCGACTCGTCCATGTCTCCTGGTAATGTCATTTTTAATTATTCCTCTCGTGAATTGACTGATAAAGAAATTGACAAATTTAGGTTATTTCGACTCGTCCTGTCTCCTGATAATGTCATTTTTAATTATTCCTCTCGTGAATTGACTGATAAAGAAAAAGTGGTTTTATCACGCTGTCTTGATTTTGCTTTTACGTCTAAAAGGTTACGTTTTGACTCACACTTCTTGAATTGGGAACGTTTGTTTAAGGCTTTACAAACACATAATTTTTATACCAACAACCCCAAAGGCTACTCTTATGATTACTTCAGATCAACACTTAAACACCTTGAGTTTTCGTCCTTTTACAATTATAAACCAGAGACCAAGTATTTACTTAGTACTGACGAGTTTAATATCTTACAAAGTCTAGCTAAAGACACATCCATTGTGGTTACAAAACCCGAAAAGGGCAATGGTGTAGTCTTGCTGAATAGAACAGAGTATGTTGATAAAATGATAGACATCCTTAATGATCAAACTAAGTTGCACGTAATTAAGGAAGACCCATTCAAATGTATTGTGCATTTAGAAGATAAAGTCAATAGAACATTAGACAAACTATATAAATCTGGCTGTTTCTCTAAAGAGGTTTTTCATGGCCTTCAAGCGTCCGGGTCTAGACCAGGACGTCTGTACGGGCTCCCCAAGGTCCACAAGGAAGATTACCCATTGAGATCTATTCCATCAGCTATTGGAACTGCCAACTATAATACCGCAAAGTTTCTTGTCCCCATCCCCGCCGTTAACTACAAATGACTATACCTTAAATGACTCCTTTCATTTTATCAACTGCCTAAGAAACTGTAATTTTGATAATTGTGTTATGGCATCAATTGATGTGAAGTCTCTTTTCACTCAAATTCCACTGGATGAGACGATTGACATCTGTCTAAATGAGCTGTTTAAAAATAATAATGATACTGTCAACGGGTTCAACAGGTCTCAGTTAAAGGAACTTTTAATCCTAGCTACCAAAGAATGTTATTTTTTTTTTACCAGTTTGATATATAAGCAAATTGATGGTGTAATTATGGGATCCAGTATAGGACCATCTCTGGCTAATGCTTTTATGTGTTTTATGGAGAAGAAATGGTTAGACGATTGCCCTTTAGATTTTAATCCCTTATTGTACAGGAGGTATGTTGATGATACTTTCTTAATTTTTAAGAATCGTGACCAGATTCCTCGTTTTTTTAGAGACCCTTAATAGTAAGCATACTAATATAACATTTACATCTAAAGTCGAAGATAATCATACATTTGCTTTTCTAGATATTCAAGTAAAAAATCTTAATAATAAATTTCATACTTCAGTCTTTAGAAAGCCTACTTTCACAGGTCTTATGTCTAAATTTCAATCAGCTACACCTTTGAAATATAAGATGAATTTAATATTTACGCTAGTTACCAGAGCATATAGAATTTGTTCTAGCTATTTGAATTTACACGAAGAATTGGAATTTCTAAGGTCACTCTTAAAAAAACAATGGCTATCCGTTGAATTACGTAAATACATATATTGGTAAACAACTTTCAAAATTAAATGTAAACAAACAACCTGAAACTACTGCTAACGTAAAGAAACCTGTTATTTATCTACCTTTAACTTTTACCCATTGGTTACCCTCAGCTAGATATCAAAATATATTTTACTTTACAAAATAAATTAGGAAATTTCTTTAAAATTAAAGACCCTATACCAACAAGCCTTCGGTCCAATCTGATCTATAAATGGCAGTGCAGTGGTTGTGATGCCACTTACGTTGGAAAAACTACCAGATCAGCTTGGATGAGATGGTTTGAGCACCTTGGTAGGTCATTTCGTACAGGCAATTATCTTACAAGACCTAGTTATAGTGCAATTAGGGAACACAGCGAGGAGTCTGGTCACCCTTTACATATCGATGATTTTTCTATTTTAACCTCTGCCCAGTTTGCTACAGACCTCGACATTTTAGAAGTTTTATATTCTGTTAATATAAAGCATTCCTTGGCTAGAAATGTAGCTGTTACGTCACTTTTGTGTTTTTAGTCTGCATCCTGCTGGTTTGTATATCGACTTAGTATATTTACTGTTCTTTTGTACCATCCGTTTTTGTTGACTTAAATTTGCATTCTGCTTTATTTTATTTTATCTACTCAATTGTTTCATTTAGCAATTTTTAATGTTAATTTTTTTAAGTATTAGCTATCTTTTAACGTACTCTTATAATTTCTAAACATATCATTTTATTATTGTGAATTTGATTGCAAGAACTATAATGTCATTCATTTTAATTTTGTAGGTTGATAACGAGTGATAGTACTACTCGAAACATGTCCCAATAAAGTTGTACAAATTGCTGTTCCGGGTTTTGGCCTAGGTGTCCTTACTAATATGTAGATGACGCTTCCCTGCCGGTATTTCAATTCTTGCTGTATATATATATATATATATATATATATATATATATATATATATATATATATATATATATATATATATATATATATATATATATATATATATATACATATACATACCTATATATATAAAGGATGGCTGACACTAACATAACATTTATTCGCCAACGTTTCGTAAAATCATGTTAGATCATCAGGGCTACAAACGAACTCACTCTTCAACTTTCCATACGACATGTGCTTTTTTTAAACTCTCCTGTTTTGGTAAATACTTTTTTAAGCTTTCAAAAGAAGACTTAGGTTAATAGCAGCTACCAAACAGAAGACTGCTGCTTCCAAGTGAACAACGAATAGATCTTTAAATACAAGCACCTACCAAGTGTGGGATCCCTAAACATATTTACTTTGCTATGTCGTATCTTTTCCGTCCGGTCCTCTTTACTTAGCTCTTCTTTTTGAAAATAATAAGCAAATATAGGAGTGTGGCCTCGTAAAACCGGACTAGAAATCCTGGCATGAAACTAGTATTCAAATTTCACCAAGAGGCGCATAATTAAATGTGACTCGACGTGGTTGGATTTCCTACTCTGCTGTGAAATGATGAAAGAATAATTCGAGCAGAGGAGGGACCCAAAATGTTTTTCACGTGAATATCCTGGCGCCCTATTGCCAGCTTTCGTTCTTCAATTTACTGACACGAGACAAATATTCGTCAGTGAAACCTTTGTCAACTTCGTTCCGGAAAAGTCAAAAATGTTTTTTTTTAATTCCATTTTGTCAGACTTCAAGTTAAATTTCTTAAACATATAATGCATGTTCACGCGAGTTTAGACTGAAAAAATGCATTTGATGACAATTATGAAGCCGAGTGCATTCTCATTCGACATTATCCATAGTCATTCAGGCTTTATATATATATATATATATATATATATATATATATATATATATATATATATAATAGATATATATATATACACACACGCACACACACACACTTACGTACATAAATCACAAAATCCACGGAAGAAATTGACTAAAACCAGGACTTTAAACAAATACTTTCGTAGCTCAATCTACATTGTCAAGTTCACACCGAATACCAATCGAGTTGACAGAGCTTTATATACAAAAACAGAAAGGTGGGCGAGGTTACAGTATGTTAATTTGATGTTGTATCTAAAGATACGAAAGTACTTGTTCAAAGTCCCGGTTTTCACTCACCTTCTTACTTTTATTTTGTGCTACTCTCAAGCATATATATATATATATACATATATATATATATATATATATATATATATATATATATATATATATATATATATATATATATATATATATATATATATATATATATATATATATATATATATATATATATATATATATATATATATATATATATATATGTATATATATATATATATATATATATATATATATATATATATATATATATATATATATATATATATATATATTATATAGGTAGTCTTTTAATACTTATAGGCTTCTTTTAATAATTCATATTTTTGGATTGTTTCTTTTACTTTATTTTACTGTTTTTTAAAAAAGAATAAATTTTTATTCCAGACTGATGATGTGCCAATGTTTTGGGGCACGAAACGTCTCTAATAAACTAATCATGTAAGCTGTTGTCTTGCTGGAACCCCTGTTGGAATGTGTAGCTGTCTGCCCGCTGTCTATATATATATATATAT
Organism: Macrobrachium nipponense; assembly: GCF_015104395.2. Classification (NCBI taxonomy): domain Eukaryota; kingdom Metazoa; phylum Arthropoda; class Malacostraca; order Decapoda; family Palaemonidae; genus Macrobrachium; species Macrobrachium nipponense. The sequence goes on along the minus strand of NC_087205.1, from coordinate 24,089,176 downwards.
ATATATATATATATATATATATATATATATATATATATATATATATATATACATATATATATATATATATATATATATATATACATATATATATATATAATATAATATATATATATATATATATATATATATATATATATATATATGTGTGTGTGGTGTGTGTGTGTGTGTGTATAGGCGCATGTGTACACATTTAAAGTTATCGATTAACTTTCTTCTCGTATTTTGAATACAGTTCCCCCCCCCCCCCCCCCCGCCCCTAAATGTTGTAAATCTGAGACTGGGAATGAAATAGTAAATTCTACACCCACGTCCAGATTGGATGTTTGAAACTGATGCTAAGATACAGAGCGGTTCAGTGCTACAGCCCCGAAATATATTGCGTAGGATAACATATGAGAGAGGTGTGGTGGAGAGGTTTCAATACATTGACTTACAAGATTTTCTTGGCAACAATTCAAGTTTATCACTTTGGGACAAGTGCGCCCGCATGCACACACAGACGCAGAATACACCAAGTGGATATATCTTTACCTGATATATCCACTTGGTGTATTCTGCGTCTGTGTGTGCATGCGGGAGCACTTGTCCCAAAGTGATAAACTCGAATTGTAGCCCGAACTTATTCTTCTCATTTGCTGGTGGTCAACTAATTTCTGAAAAGAATCCTTGTAACTGATTTCCTAACATTTGAATGAAAGATTTCTTAATATATGAACGAGGTCAATCCCTAGTAATCTTTCTTTCCTCCTGGCAAGCTTTGGACTTCCCATCCTACTTCCGTTTTCCTCTTATAAATTATCCTCCTTGAAGGGACAGGCACAACACTTCTTTCGTGGTCAATTCCCACAACACATCTTTCTTTATTTATTCCCATTTTTGGAACCTGGACTAGATTTGGGCATTTGGTGGCCTGTTCCAATTGCTTTACCTTAAAAAAGATTACATTGGCTGATTTCAGTTAATTGATATGTCAAATTTGATTTATAGGATTAACTTTTAATGTGAGCAAATAATAAAACAAATAATGAAGGTCTATTGACATTAGCTTTGATGAATGCATTAAGAAAAAAGAAAAAAAAAACTTCCACATTTGTTAAGAATATTCTATTTAGACCAATCCCGCATTAGCGTTTCTAATTGCGATGCTTTACCCAATAATTGAATTTACTATTGCTGGAAGATATTAATCAGCATTTTTGTTTGTGAATGAAAACATTAATTAGAGGAGGAAGAGTCATCTTTACATATTTGAAATTTTGTTTGTTTGTTGTCATTCCCAGCATCTGCCTATTGACAATCCAGACGGTGTGACCTACTTTGTAAATTACTGACATTCATGTGTGTCCCAAATTAATATCTGCATCTTTGAATAATAATAATTACTCTCTAGGTAAACAAAAAATAAAGTTGCCTACATCCTGGGCGTCCATTGCCTTCATAGTTATTTTAATTTTATTTCCATATCTCTGACTCTTACAAATTCATGAAGGACACAGAAATGGAATTTCAAAGGAGCAATAATCAAAATATGAGCTTCTACCTGCGCTGACGGACACCAAGGAATGCTGCATAAGGCCACAAGCAGTGGTTGGGGCGCGCAGAAAGTCAACTGATCCCAAATATCAATGTTTAGAAACTTGCAACAGACTTCTCATGATGACCAGGAAACCATAAGTTTCACTCAATGGAAAGAAACTCTCAAATCCTCCAATTTAAAATCCTAAGATTTTTAAAAGTGATACAAACAAGACACAAACCCATTTGAAAGCGAAGAATAACTGTTTAACTATTCTATACAGGGTGTCCATAAAGTCCCCGTACCCTTACAAGTATTTATTGCCCAGAATGGTACTGGGACTTTATGGACACCCTGTATAACTAGCAGGCGCCTGTTCAATGTACAATTCTATTTTTAAAAAAATAATACATAGTGCCAACGATCTGTAACAGCGTTCACGCGTGCTTCCAGTTGCATTTACATATATTTCTAAAATCAACTCTTTCAAAGACCATTTCTAATCCCTTGCGAGATATTTACATAGCTGCTCTTCCTCTCGATATTAATATTTCTGAAATCTGCAGATGATGACATAAACATAGTCGTAAAATGCGAGAGAAATAAATGATTCGACGTAATTACTCATTCATCTTTGCATGAAAATGCCAACATATTATCTGGAAGAAATAATGGAATATGAGAAACGAGTGAGATATTCTGATATCTCTCATGATGACAAAATCGAGTCATATATTAAGGATGAGGAAAGAAAAAATCAAGACTTGAATAACCAACTTAATAGCTCTCCGTAATATGAATTTAATCTATCAAACAGCCTTTCTTTTATTTCTCGGGTAACGGGAAAATACATCATTTTGAAATACTTACCTGAGAGAGAGAGAGAGAGAGAGAGAGAGAGAGAGAGAGAGAGAGAGAGAGAGAGAGAGAGAGAGAGAGAGAGAGAGAGAGATTATACTTCATATCTAATTTAAGAGACAGACAAATTTCCCCCCGATACTCTTAATGCACAAAACTCTACGAAACTTATCTCACAGAAAAATACGTAACGAAGTAATTAAATGTGACAAAAAATAATGCTAACAGCATTTCCCCAAGTCTGGAGGAGTTTCCGTCCGTTAATCGAATCATCATATCCAAGTAATTTAATTATTTCTGCTTCAGGAGGATCTTCGAGGTCATAAAAGAAAATTACAGTTCAATGGCTCTTCATGAAGAGTGACGCGAATATTCAAATTGCGTTGCATATTGTATGGTTGGTTATTACTAAGCTTTCTTGTTTTCTTGCAATTACATACGTGGACAAAAGCGTTTTTCCACATGTACACGCATACACATTACCGCACACAAAGACAGACATACGCGCGCACACACATACATATTATATATATCATTGTTTCCTTCATCTTTATCTTTATCAATCCAACAATTTCTAGCGCCCCTTCCCTTCTATTTTTTCAACTCGTAAAATTATGTTAACATTGCTTCCCTAAATAGAAGAACGCCACCTTAAACCATTCTGAACAATCTACTCTTATTCATGACCTCCCAAACGCATCTACTACGTATCTTTACATTTTTTCTACTTTTTATTTTTACTCCAAATATGTTTACGAAAAGTCCATTTCAGTCGTTCGTAATGTTTCCCTCTCGTCTATATTTAGTGATCAGACTAATTTCATGTAAAGGAGAACAGGTTGAAAATTATCTTATTCTTGCCAATACTTGTTGACCTAGGATCCCGTGACCCCGTCTAGACTTTGAGCCTTTTCTAGAAAGAATGCAGCAATAATCACTCTACTTATTCTGGATCTCGCCTCTTCCTTCAATCTTCGTATCAACTGCGTCTCACTCTCAAAAACACCTTCAGAAGACATTCACTTCTGTTCTTCAAACATCAGTCTACACTAACCGCTCACTTCTCCATCTCTGGCTTCCATTTATACGTATTACTATTTCTCTTGTAATCTGCTGTCTACTCCCTTCTCTCAAACATATTTTCAGACACTTTACCAGTCGTCACTGCAGCTTTTCAGCGCTATTTTCTTATCACACAATTTCGATTATATATCCTGAACAATGTATTTATTCTGACCACAGGACGAGTTGTCAAGTTGCACAGGACATAGCTTCAGCAAACACAGCGTGGAGAAGAGTATCCTATGGGAATATATAAATAAAAAATGTTTTTGTTGGTCTTATGGGAGCAGGTCCATCCTTCATACTTTCCCTTCCACCAAGGGATTCACAGAAAGACCTTTTTGTAGGTATTAGAAAAAGTCTGCTACTGTCTAAGTTTTCTTTCTGGGATTCATCAATGATTCAGTGGTCAGAGAAGCGATATTCCAGCCATTTCCCTCAACCGCCCCCCCCCCCCCCCCGACCCCCAGTCCCTCTTCATGCATTAAAAAAGGCTAGCTTTGCATAAAAGCGTTGAAAAAATGCAATACCTGTCTGTATTCATCTTTCAGCATAGCTATTCATGATGCAAGCATACTCATGTAGAATAGGCCATGGAAACCTTGCATGTGATAACTGAGAGGGGGGGGGTGACTGCGATAACATAAATGATAGCAAATTACAGAAAAAAAAGAACTGCTAACGAATTAAACATAAACACAGTAAGCTCAAATCCTGTTACAATTCAAAAGGTAAAACATAATATAGGGCCTACAGTAAAATTTCATTTCATATAAATCCGAAAAGATGTTTTTTTTTTTTTATACGGTTTCTGTCTTACGGCACATTTATAAACAAATGAGGAAGAACATAAAGATTTATCGTTATAATGTGGTTCGGATCCCACAATAATCAGTTCAGTGGTCTGGTTAAACTAAGATATACTTAACTTTGTTCAGATTTTAACTAAAATATTTTATCCATGAACAATGTCATCAATCAGACTTATAGACAGAGAGAGAGAGAGAGAGAGAGAGAGAGAGAGAGAGAGAATACATATAATTCTATTTTGTTGGTAAAGTGGATCCGCGAGGGGTATAATCTCGTCGAGGGAGAGAGAGAGAGAGAAAGCGAAAGTCACACAATTCTTTAAATGTGCCATCTCACTAACACCAAAAATGAAATTTAATTTAAACTTGGGAATGGTATTACGTCTATCTTTTCCCAGGAATTTCCATTCTTTTTTTGTCTTTTATATATTTGCTGTGTCGCAGTTTCGTTTCAAGAGCAACGCTTTCTGCTGCATTTATCATAAGCGATTTCCACCTGGATTCAAAATGCCAGATGGTGCCGCAATTTTTTATTAGCCAGGATGTTCGTATATATATATATTTCGCAATGCATGAACAAGCTCAAATAAATCATCTTCAGTTACTGAAGTCACCAGGTGAAACCTGCGTTTTTTACAAATTAAAGCAAAGACTTGATAAACATGAAAATGATAATTTCATCTACTAATTGACCAGATCATCTACAGTAATCGAAATATTTATTGCCACTCTGCTGTCCCAAGGGACCTCCCACTTCATGAATCAACTATGAGAAGTTTTTTCTCAGGATATAAACCATATAACTGTGGCACTTTATTTAAGCAACATAATCGGCAGTTCAAGTATATGTTATCAATCACCTTTCGAGAGATTCTCTCAGAGTATAATCTGGATGTTTGTGGCACCTTTGCTTTGTCAATTAACATAAACAAGGCGCCAAGGAGTCAGTGCTTATAGCTCCCTAGCATTACTCTTGTGATTTTATGTATATATAACTAACTACGTTAGACAGT
>NC_087205.1:24071415-24073915 GCF_015104395.2 Macrobrachium nipponense | reverse complement strand
GTGAATTAAAAGTGGTCCAAAATTAGCTATAAGAGGAGAAATATTACATTTCTTGTACAGAAATCTTTCCTAAATATTGAGTTAATTACTCAAACTGTGCAAAGTAAAAGGAGAGAAAATTGTAGAAGACAAAATTTGTCTCGTTAAGAAAGAGAGAGAGAGAGAGAGAGAGAGAGAAATATTTTGGTTTGAAATCAGCTGTTCTAACCGAGATTATTTCGCCATTGTATAAGTATACTAATAATAATAAATAATAATAATAATTACGTCTCTAATACAAATCGCATTGCAACTTGCTAGTTTTTTTTTTTCCGCGTTTTGCATAGTTTTTTTTTTTCTACAAGTGGACGTTGTCCTGGAATGATTTTCATTTCATACGCGTAAGACGTAAACAAAACAGCGCTCAAAATGGCGGCCGTTGCTAGCTAGCTATACGAGTCGAAATAGTTCTTCTGTCTTCTGTGTGGCCTCTTTTTTTTTTCACGCTCAAACGGGTTTTCAGACAAGTTTCCGAGAAATACAGCATATCTTGTAACAGCCTGACAATTCCTGGGCTATCATTAAATGATCAGTGCGCTGTGTGTGAGAGAAACCAGCTCCAATACGTAGGCATGTCTTAGAACAATTGCCGAAATACTGTTTTCAAAAGTGGCGTATCGTGATCGTACATCATGGTCCTGTACCACTCGTTTTTTTAAGTGATATGAGACAAACAAATACTTAAAAGTCTATATAAAAGAATGACGAGTTCCTGGAGGCACCTTTATGGCCAAACCTAGAACATTAATGAACTTTTACATTCTGAAAAAATTAAACAATTCTTTCATATAAGAATAGATTTACAACCAACCACTTGGACATTCTTTAAGCAAATTTCTAAAATGATTAAAAAGAAAGTCTTAACATTCTGAATAATAATAAAATTGTATTATTTTCCATACCTATCTATATTATTATTATTTAATTATTATAAAAGAAACCTATACTATCCAATATATCACCAATAGATGGTTAGTATATTCCTAGCCAAATGTATAAATTCAATTGTGCTGTGGTCGATACTAATAGGTCCATACTCTGTAACTATATTGAAAATAACATTTTCAGTATTCCTAAAACCTTTCCATCTAATATGGTATAAATTTAAGCTGTGTGATTAGCATTGATGCAGAGAGGATTTTCTCTTACAGTGAATCTGAATAAATCTCTACACAGACTTGCTCTTGCTTGCTTGCTTAGCACTAAAGAAACACGAGCTGTCATAATGATGCGGCAGCAGGTAGTAGTCCTATTTTGCTAGTATATCTAAAGTGTGTGTACTCATCCACCATCGTAATACTTGGGGTAAAATTAGGCAAAGATCGATCGATACTGGCTACCCTCTCACTAGGCTTCTTTAGAAATTGTTAAGGATAGTTAGTCCAAAGTTAGGTAGTAGGTTAGTTAAGAGGCCAAGCAAGTCCTAATAAGTTTTCCATGAAGAATTTTCTATTTATCAAAAATATTCATATTTCCTTATTCAAAGCTAGATTAGCTAATCTCTGGTAGGTCTTTTTAATCTAAGAGATCATATGTATAGAATACAAGAGCACTACTACTTCAGTTAGCAATCATCATCTTTTGAAAAGGTTATTTGAATAGTGAAATGATTTTCCAGAACCCTTGCAACTATACTTAAACTTTTTTCAAAAAACACTCGAATGGAGAATACAGTTGAAAAGACTGAATTTGATCGATAGGTATACTATATGATATATGAACCTAGAATAAAAGTCGACTCTGTTTTATTCGGCATTTCTAACAACCTTTTCATAAACTTAGCCTATATGGTATTGTGTTAGAAACTTTCGACTTGTTGTTAAATAAAGGCGAATGATTGACTGACTATTCAACGTGCAATTATTATTACTATTATGAAAACAATTTTATAATCCGCAACGATGCAGATGAGATTACTCCTTGCGACTATTTACAAATAACTTTTGAAAGGAAGAATACAGTATTATTCTTTTGAAAAACCTGAATTTGATCGACGGATATATGTAAACCTAGAATGAAAGTTTACTTTTTTTTTATTCATTTCTAACAACCTTTTCATAAACTTAGCCTATATGGTATTGTGTTAGAGACTTTCGACTTGTTGTTAAATAAAGGTGAATGATTGACTGACTATTCAACTTGCAATATTAACAATTTTATAATCTGCAACGATGCAGACGAGATTACTCCTTGCAACTATTTCTTAAACTTTTTAAAATGATTTTGAATAAAGAATACAGTTATTAATCTTTGAAAACTTATGATAGAGAAATGATTTTTACATATATATATATAGATATAACTCCTGAATAAAGAATACAGTTATTAATCCTTTTTGAAAAGACTATTTAAATAGAGAAATGGTTTTCCCAATCCTTGTTGCGACTACTTAAACTTTTTAAAATGACTTCTTTTCGAAATAAAGAATCCCGCCCAGCCTATTAATCCTTTTTGAAAAGAC
>NC_087205.1:24067615-24070915 GCF_015104395.2 Macrobrachium nipponense | reverse complement strand
TAAAAGAGCGCCCGGTTTTATTACAATAGTCTTGTTTTGGGATGTATTCATTCAAAATTAATTTATTCGCTACATTTTTTAATCTAATAGATTGTTTTAGCTAATGTTTTATCTATTAAATATAACATTTTTTTATCATTTTTACGTAAAGAAATTTTCTTTACGATATACGGATATTCCTGTACAGAATTAGGAAGTAAAACAATCTCTCGATGATTTGTATTATAAATTTTTTCCATTTTGATCTTTTATTTAAAAAAAACTATACCTTACATATATATATATATACGTATATTTTTTTTTATAAAAATTATGAATGACGATTATATTTACGTATTAATTGTTGAAGTTCGCGTAATAATAAATTATCTTCACCATCATCGTTATTATTATTATTATTAACTTTTTTCAATCCGTCATCATTTTTATAATAAAAATTATTATTATTATTAGACATTTTCATTCCATCATTATTATCATTAGACGTTTTTATTCCATGTCTTTTTAAAATGGCTTGCACTTCATCATCAACTCGCTTAATTTTTTGATTCGACGATATATTGGCAAATGGTGGCGAAGGAAATTCGGGTAGCGAACTTAATAAATTTTCTATCGTTGTGACAATTTCACTCCATATACCCGGGGGGAAAGATTCATTATTATTATTATTATTACTATTTTGAATTCGATCCAATTCTATTTCCGGTAGTGTTTCTGGAATATTATCATTAAAAGTAAATAAATTACTTATATTTATCGGAGACGTTATCGTCGTCGTCGTTGAAATCTCTGGTAAATGTCGAATAGATAAAAAACCATTTTCATCATCATCATCATTAGAAGTAGAAGGAAGAGGAATAGTAGTATTTTTTGAATCATATTTTTTATTTATTCAAATAGTTTTACCTGTAAATGTACGATAAATGTAACTGTATTCGTATCTTCATTACAAATGAGATATATAAATGGTCTATTTAATAAAAGTTCGGGGGGGCCACCATCCATCATATAACAATGCGCGCTAGATCGTATACATGTACCCCTTTCGTCATTTTTAATTTCTACAATGCCTTCGTAATTCACATTTTCGATCGCACGTTGGTTATTTTTAAACATTTTATTAATAAACATTGGCGTTTCTATTAACGCTTGCATTTCGGGTATATGTGAAAATGTTTGATTAAAACTATATTTAACTTTGTGAATAAATTTGGGCATAGTAATACCGGAAAATGATTGATACGATCCATGTTTACGCATTACGTCTATAATTTGATATAGACTTGCTTGTGGCAATATGTTTTCTACTAATGCGCGTGGCGTAAACTATGTCATGGGAAGAATGACAAACATACTATTACGATCACTTCGGTAAGGTATTTGATACACTTTACAATCTAATGGTCCAAACATTAGAGAGACACATTTAATCCGGCACTCTTTTATATAATGCATCATATCAATGTAAAACGATTCTTCAGCAGGGCCAGTACGGAAAAGCTCACGTTTTTGGTACAATCTGATTAAATTTATAAAACCATTTATCGTCAAATCTTGATCGACAGAAAAATGAATATCTAGCTGAAGGAATACTATCTAAAACTGTATCCCCCGACCATCCCCGTTCCTCCGCCCATTCATTTATCTTTCTTAAATCATTTACATTAGTAGGTTTAGTAAAAATATCAAAAATGACGTGTTTACCGAGTTTTTGTTTTACCTTGTATACATAATCCGCATCGATACTATGATTCTCCGGTACGAATACCAATACGATATGTTGAAAATTGTCAGTCGCGAGCTCGGCATCGAGTAACTCAAAAAGTGCCACGTCTATCAAGTTCCAGTTCAAAGATGTTATCACTAGTGGCTAAGATACCGTTTTAACTAAATTTAAAATACTTTGACCGTCTAAAATTGTATCAGACGTATCATGATTGGGAATATTGGTAAATAATTGAAATAATAATTTGTTATACAAGTTGTTGTTGTTGGTCGTCTTATTCACCGCCGCCGCCGCCGCTTTGATCTTATTCATTGTCGCTTTTTTGATTGAAAAATGAAAATTGTCTTCATTTATTTTTGTTTGGAAATTAAAAAAATTATTTTTTAAAATTTGTAATATCGTGCCTATAAAATGTACTCAATAATTATTATTATTATTTTATCACATACAGATCATTTTTTTTTCTCTCAATTAATTAATCATCATATAACAACAGCAGCAGCAGCAGCAGCGATAGTAGTAATAGTAATAGTAGTAGTAGTAGCGTACATTTTTTTTTAAAACCCTTTCTCATTTTAGAATGTGCAATTGAAAACTATTACTACTACTACTTTTTTTTCCTCAGTCGAACTATATATATATATAGATATATATTTTTTTTGCAAATAATAATAAATACAATGTTTATCATCATCATCATCATCATAAGCAATATTATTATTATTTTTTTTTTTTATTATTCCTATTATTTTTTTTTATTTAAAAAAAAATAAAAAAAAAAGAATCGATTCTTCTTCTTATTAAAAAAAGATAAGATAACCAATGACAAAAAGGGATGAAATTAAAAGGTTTTATACCAAGAAAATGAAAAGATATATTAAAAATATAACAAAGGGTATGGGAATAGTTTTAGATAAAAATGTTATTAATTACATTTTGAAAATAATATTAGCATCAATTAGTATTTCACACGGAGATATATGCGAAATTATCGACTTGTTCGCTTTACATATCATTCCTTTAATGAAAGAATGTCATCATCATCGTCATCATCATCATCATCGTCGTCGTCCTAAATTTTCTATTCGACGACGAAAATCATCATCATCGCCGTTGCTCCTAGATAGGCAAAATACGGGAAAATCTATACAAAAACGTCTTTTTCGAGATGATGATGATGATGATAATAATAATACCGTCACGGAATTGATAAAAATGTTAAATTTTAAAAAAGATTCACATTTTCAAATTTTTTTATACAAGTTTTTTAAAAAAAGTATAAAATGCGTAGCGAAATCAGCACAAATGTTTTTGAAAAACCATCATAAAATTATTTGCTCATTTGAAGATGAACAATATTACATTATTTTCGAACATAAAATTCGGAATAATAATAATAATTAATTTTTTTCATTTCATTTTAACATCGTCGAGGATAGAATCCACCGTTCGGGTATATTCGTAAATTAAATTGAACAAACCCTTTTCGATTATATGAAGACGGAGGAGTTTTGTCAGGTTTTTTATTTTCATCACGTTATCATCATCATCATCATTACCGTGTAACAACGGTT
>NC_087205.1:24037615-24052615 GCF_015104395.2 Macrobrachium nipponense | reverse complement strand
TTTGGGTTTCAGAGCCGATGGCATTTCTGTCTGGTGGATGGGCGGGGCAACATTTCGCCAAAGGTGTTTACCTTGCTTACGTAATGAATGTTTTTCGACTCTTGGCTCGTAATCATTGGCCATGGCGTCGGCTAGATCATTTTTACTCTATAAAAATTAAAACTATCGGGTTTAGGTTATTGATAATGCTGACAAAATTTGTGTGTGGCTGTAAAATATACATATGTCAACTTTCAGCTACATCCGATGCTTTGACAAGGAGCAAAGTCCAAAAAACTGTGTTACAGAGACCCTGAATCTCATAGTAATCGAATTATTATTGTGCTCTGCCTAAAAGAGAGAGAGAGAGAGAAAGAGAGACTAGGAAAGTGAATAGAAATCTTAGAAAAAGAAAAAATATTCAGTAACGCTAAATTAGCAAAACCGAACGTTCGTAATTCAAACAGGAATCAAGGCCAAATGTATCAACATTTTGGGGATGACGTGGAATGTATCGTCACATTTCCGCCCTTTTAGTGTAATCACAACACAGCAGCTGGCTCTTCGACAAAACCCATCGCTACTATTTTGAAGCGGGTGACCGAATGACTTTAACAAAGCTCTCTCTCTCTCTCTCTCTCTCTCTCTCTCTCTCTCTCTCTCTCTCTCTCCATTGGGAGTAATGGTTTTCCCTATTAGGATAAACCGTAAATTCGCCAAGGGTGTGTGAGTGTGTGTGTGTTTGTGTATGTGTAGTATAATTGAATTGAATTTACAATGGGTATTTTTTGTGAGGGACATTTCTCTTGGGTATCGTTTCATGCGATCATACGAACACTCTCCCGTTTACACAGGTATCTGGATAAAAAAAAAAAAAAAAAAAAAAACAAAAAAAAAAAAATGCGCGGGCACATACACACACGTGTGTACGTACATGTATTTCCTCACAAAAACAAAAATCATTATAGATTCACACAAAAAATCATTATAAATTCAACCCGCGCCTGCGCACACACACACACACGCACACAATATATATATATATATATATATAATATATATATATATATATATATATATATATATATATATATATATATATATATATATATATATATATATATATATATATATATATATATATATATATATATATATATATATATATATATACTTAATATATATATTATATATATATATATATATATATATATATATATATACATACATACATACATTTACATTGTATTAAGGTGTTCGACTAAACTAAAATAAATTAAACTTCTGGAAACTTGAACATAATTATTTTGCTTATTTGTTATACATATTTCCTCTTTTGATGTAATTGTGGAATATTTAGAAATAAATTTTTGATTTAGTAGGTATATATACATAGTTCAAAAAGAATTATGAGATTCCGTCGAAAAGTTATGTTTATTTTTTTTAAACACTCATCGAGCCATTTGAGAAGTATTGCTTTTTTTTTCTTATTTCAGCAATAGATAATAAATATTAAAAACCTTATGAATTACCACCATTCGTTTAAAGCTGTTCTTGGCATTTTGTGTTCGTGTTTTCGTGTTTGTGTGTGTATGTGTGTGTATAAAATAAGTCTATGATCTTGTAAGATTACAAGAAATATAAAGACGCTGAAATATCTGGTTTATACAGCATCTTGTATTTAAGCCAAATGCATTACGATCCCCAGTGAGAAACCGGTCTTGTGGCATTTACGTCTTTGCGTTATGTTAGAAATCAAGATGGAAATTGACAGGGTTTATGAGCAACAGCGAATCTTGAGTAGAATTCAGGGGAAAATGAATGCCATAAACGTAGTTATAAATAGCGTGCGAAATTATAGACTGACAAGGTTATTCGACACGATAGTAAATGGAGGGAGAGAGAGAGAATAAGTCCATAAAGGGCAGGTAAATAAACATTTATAAAGAGGAGTGTGAACTGAAAATGTTCAGGACTATCAGAGATAGAGAGAGAGGTAGAGCACATTGAATTACTTAGAGAGAGAGAGAGAGAGAGAGAGAGAGAGAGAGAGAGAGAGAGAGAGAGAGAGATAGGGGGGGGGGTGTTGTTATCATTTCATCAGTCTCAATAATAAATCATTTCTGTTACCTAACTCCAACTCCAGAATAACAGAGACGTACTACAATTGTTCCGCGTGTGAAGGACAAGCCAGACGATTAGCATAATTGAGATAACGAAAATGCCTTATAGTGTTTTTTTTTTTTATTTCTTTTTATTTTGAGATCTCTGAAGAGGATTATGAAGAAAAGTTCTTTGGAAGATTTGGATTCATTTCGGCAACAGTTCCTAAATCTGCCCTTGTAAAGAATTATTGTGATTTATATTCAGAAATGAAGTTTTGTCAGTCCATTTGTTAGTACTGTCTATTGTTTATATGTATGTATGTAGGTGGTGTATATATATATATATATATGATATATGTATATATATATATAGATATAATATATATTATTAAGTATATATATATAAATATATATAAAGATAGATATATTATTATATAGCTATATTTTATATGCGTACATAAGTAATGCTTTACTCATTCAATTACTTTATATTATTATTTAGAAGAAACCGCACTTATGTTGAGGTAGAATTCAACTTGCTGAGGTAAAGAATTCATTAAAAAAGTAACAGTAAGAAAGTTAATTATATATATATATATATATATATATATATATATATATATATATATATATATAAATTATATATATTATATATATATATATATATATATATATATATATATATATATATATATATATATATATATATATATATGTGTGTGTGTGTGTGTGTGTGTGTGTGTGTTGTGTGTTTATGTGAGTGTTCATAGAATCGTGCTTAGTTAACGTTCAAATTTATTGTGCCATTTTTTGCAGTGCTGGCATTGTTTAGAGCAACGTTGATTGGATTAGATCAGTATCTTCACTCGTAATTACCATTCCTACCACAAATTAGAAACTTCGAGATTATCGGATAACTCAGAATCAATTGTGTAGTGAATTAATGAGCAGCCTTCCTGGCAGGTTTTTTTTTTTCTTCAATCGCGTTATCTATCTTCATCTATTTTAAATTGGATGTCAATCACCTTTATCAAAACGAAATGTGGTTGGTAATTCTTGATGATGGCGCGTGAGGGGAAATATTTACTATTGCCGTATTAAGTGCGGATAAAACGCCTTAACTTCTTTCCAATAATTCTTTAAGGGCAATGCGATAGAGCGTTATGCGTTGCTGGGCAATCTTCGCTCCCATAATGCGCCTGCAAATGTTTGTGGAATTGTAAGATGGAATTACAGTAGAGAAAACGATCGAATGGAATAAGAGATAAATCTTTTTTTTTTTTCCTCCACGGAAGTCTGACTTCTTAAGGAACGATTTTCTTTTCCTGAAGTTTGGATAATTACACCAAAAAAGAAGAAGAAGAAGAATCAGACTTCTTGATATATTTAAGCTCTTTGCGATGTCATCAGTCCAGGAGTCTGACTAATAGGATAAAAGGCTTTTTCCAAACTCTTAATGTCTTTAGATCTTGATCTGTTACAACACTTTGGCAGAGGAGTTCGAAAATATTTTCGAGGAAATAATTATAATTTTCTTTCAATAGAAGTTTCAATAGAAGTATTTCGTGTCCCCTCTACTTTGCATTCATGATCTTAAGGCAACGGAATATTATTCTATTTCGGAAGATACATTGATTTCATGAAATGTATTGTGTATTTTCTCCCACCCACGAAAATACCAAAAGTTTATTACTATTATATTTTTTATTTATGTATGTGTTTATTTATCTATTTATTTATCTATCTATTTATTAGTTACTTATTTATTTATTTATTTTTTGTTTATTTATTTATTTATTTATTTATTGAGTTATTTCTTTATTTATTTATTATTTATTTATTTATTTATTTATTTATTTATTTTTTAAACAGGAAACTTCACTAGAAGACCCTAAATCCTCCAGACAAAAGTGACAAGAAAAGTTCATGTAGTTCATGGTTTCTTTGCAGGCCAGTGCCTTTTTCTAAACATTAGATGAGAAGAACGACTAGCTAAGACGTGAACAAATATTTCCTTGGCTTGAAACAATATTTAAATTTTCCCAGGAGCCATTATGAACTATAGTGCTGTTTTCAGATGATTCTGTCAAAAGTGAAAGTGTTTTGTATAAAATGTATGCAAAAACAGATTTACTTAAAAATCTTTAAATATTTTTGCTTCAGATACTGATGACATGAACAAAAAAAAAGATAAGAGCCACTACGACATTTCATTGACCATGAATTGCATTATAGATCAACAAGCATAAAAATAATAATAATAGAATAATAATCAACCTTCTCTTTCTGTGCGTCTTATAAATCTCAAATCTTTTGCAATAATAATCAGAGAGGAAAGATATAAATTAGGTTCACCCGGTAGTTTCAGAGATAAATAGGCCATTGTCCGTTTATTTCTCTGGTCTTGGGCAGAAACCCCTTGATACAATTGACAGTCATATTGTTTATGGGCAGACAGTTTGTGACAATTCCTAGGAAGATAAATGAGGAATGTGAAGGTGTAGCTTCAAGTATTCCAAGAGGTCAGGAACCAAGGTGAATCGCATATCTGAAAACGCAGGAAACCTATAGAGAGAGAGAGAGAGAGAGAGAGAGAGAGAGAGAGAGAGAGAGAGAGAGGAAATCATTTTCATTGGAATCAGAAAAAGATGGGGGGGGGGGGGGGGGGAGGGAATAAGCAGTCCAGCAATAACCACCACAACATTTTCCAAACATACTGCGTGAGAATATATGAGAGAGAGACAGAGAGACAGAGAGAGAGAGAGAGAAGCTTTTTTTCTTTCAAATCAGAAAAAAGATTGGAAAAATAAATAGACTCTCAATATCCACCAAAGTCCGTATTCACAACGGAGAGAGAGAGAGAGAGAGAGAGAGAGAGAGAGAGAGAGAGAGAGAGAGAGAGAGAAGGTTTTTATGACATCAAAATAGCTTCTTATGAGGAAACTGTATGTACACGTGCCAGCACTCCATCTTCAACATCTTCAACACATACCTGACGTATAGGAGTTCCACGTGCGGAAGACGGAATTCTGGAATGGCAAATGAAGAGACGCCATTCCCATTCCTGCAATTTCTTAAAGGTGTCGTAAGAAGCGTGGGGGGAGAAGTTGACTTTAAAAGACCGTCTTACGAATTCCAGAACCATTGTGAATTGGCTTTTCATTCTGGAGGGGAAAAAAGGAAATTTTCTTGTTGCGAATATGAATCTCTCTCTCTCTCTCTCTCTCTCTCTCTCTCTCTCTCTCTCTCTAGTTAACTTAAAACGAAAAGGCACCATCTTAATATATTTATGTATGTATGCATGCATGTGCGTGTGTATATATAATAATATATATATTATATTATATATTATATTATAATAATAATATATATATATATATATATATATATATATAATATACATATGATAGATATATGTATGTATGTAATGTTATGATGTATGTATGTATGTATGTATGTATATTGTACGTAGGTATATACATACACATAAATAAATATATTACATATAAATATATTAATATTAATATATAATATATTATACATATATAGATATATGTATGTCATGTATGTATATGGTACAGATATAACTTACACATAAATAAATTATAATTATATACATATATATATATATATATATATATATATATATATATATATATATATATATATATATATATACATATAATAGATATGTATGTATGTATGTATATGTACGTAGGTATATACATACACTAAATATTATATATATATATATAATAATATATATCTATATATAATATATATATACTATATATATATATATATATATATATATATATATAACCTTTTAAGAATTGCATTACCAGAGAAACTCTTGAATACTAATTAGAGTGACAGGAGCGATGTGAGATATAAGAGGGTAGAAGTAATGAGAGAACTAATACAAAGAAAACGAGAAAGCGAGAGAGGTAGGAAATGTAGCAATTACGTTACGCGTTTCCTTGTATGTCTTTCCTTCTTTGTTCCTGCGTGATCGTTCTCTTTATCTCCCACGTATGAATGTGTATACATTCATAAGTACACACACACACATACATACATACTCACTCTTTCTGAGAAAAGAATTCGTCCTTCTGAAACTCGTGGATGTGTTCTTCGTTAAGTCCATAGATGGCACCAACTTACTGTGTTTTGCTCTTTGGCTTCCGTTCAAATTATTGGCCCCTGAGGGGGCTAGTGCCATCAGTGGACCTCATGCGATGCTCTGTAGGCATTACTTAAGGTTCTTTGCAGCGTGCCTTCGGCCCCTAGCTGCAACCACCTTTGTTCGTTATACTGTACCTCCTTTCGACGTATACTCTCTTCATCATACTTTCCAGCCGCTCCTAATTCTTGATTCATAGTGTAACTGTGAGGTTTTCTTCCTATTACACCTTTCAAACCTCCATTTCAGCGCAGAATGTCCTCATAGGTCCCAGTGCTTGGCTTTTAGCCAAAATTCTATATTCAACTCAACTCAAAAATATAGGGACGATACTTGCTTGAATTGACATCGGTGCTAGACGTATTAGTACTTTGGTTCGTTCACGGTAAATCTTAATCAAGCTCATGGAGTAAGTGTGCACATAGCATCCAAATAAAATCTGTTGAGTTTTAATATGAAAAGTATGTTCGTCATAGTGTTTTTGGTCCTTCAAGATAGTCTATGGCGTTCATCATAGCGACTGTGTTTTTGGCCCTTCGTGATAATTGTCTTAAGCTTCTGTTGTACATGAACATCTTATTGAGATAGAACTTGGTATTTTTTATCTTCCCGCCGATGAATGGGTCATTCATTGCATGTTAAACTAAACTATGTGTATGGATTTATGCAGAAATAGCTTCTTACAGAGAAGACTAACCGTTGTAATGACTTAAATTTATACTTGAAGAGCGAGATCAGTAATGGGATTTAATATTCATTCATAAGTGCGCGTACAGGGCAACGGTTTTGAGTAGATTTACATAAATATAGCACCGACGCTGAGCGTATTATGCATACTAGCAAACATATGTATATTTAACCAGCCTCGCTTCACGGGCAGAATCAGCTCCGTTTCAGGGAATCCCTTCTCACCCCCATCCCCCCCGAGGGGGGTGGGGGAGGTAGGATGAAACCCCATTATAAACCATCTTAGGGCTCGTCACTATACCCCTGCCAAGTTGCATGCCCATCGGACCAGCCGTTTGGCCGTGATTGAATGACAGATGGACGGACAGACATATAAAGCAAGCAGAGCACTTTTGTTGAAGGTGTCTTCAGGTTTTAGGAATTGACAATGTCGGGCGTTTGAATTGTAATTTATTTTGTGCTTCCTAATTCATTGGAATCAGAAGTAAGAGGCTGGTTTGAACAAGCCTTTTTTTTTTTTTTTTTTTTTTTACAGATTTTTTTTTTCTTTTGGGGGGGGGGGTGGCAGTGGGTCTCTTGTTCCCTCAGATGTGAAGCCTCAGTTTATATATCTCTTTTTCCCTTGCACACTGGCAAGACCATCATTTCCCTTCACAGATTGCATTCAAAGTTTAAATCCTGTTTGTTCAATTACATCCTCATCTTGATATGAGTCTTGTTTCATAACTGATTTTCCCAGCCCACGACTTAGCGTTGACTGAGCTCATGTTTTCTGTTCTTGCATTAACGTAGCCCTAGATCATCTCGATTCCTATTGGCGAAGAAGCAATAAACCTTTAGCCAAGTCAGTTTAATACTATTCTGAACTCAGTTATTGTATGGTTTCATATTGTTAGAGAACTTCATTATTTATTCTTCAATTCATGCGTTTTTCATCTCGAGAATATGGTGGTTAGGTGAAGGTCAATTTTTAGCAGGAGTTTCCTTTTCATATTGAGCATCGACTCGTGAACTCTCGATCTTTCTCCACCTCTGTTGTTCCAGGAATATTTTATAAACTTTCGCTTTTTGAGTGATGTCTTGTGGTTAATGGCTATGACGTCTAGTTACCAAGGTAATGAAAGTAGATAATTCATTCTTCCACTTGCTGAATTTTCGTCCGTTTGTTTGTCTTTGTGGATGTGTAACGTTTCTGTACTTTATTGCTTACATGTTAGTTTTAATACAAAAGACACTTTTGCTGTCTTGTGTCAGTGAGAGACAAGTAAGAGGAGGGAAGGGATAATTATTCTCTTCTGTTCCTGGTGCTTGATTCATTTGCATAATAGAATTGTTTCATGTTTGGGTTATTTGTTTGCAGGACCTTATCCCTGAGAAAAACTCTTCTGCACGTGTCATGTTTCTTATCTTCTTTGGTTCTCTTACTACCATTTTTTTTACTTGCATGTAATGTATAATCTTAAATAAAAGAAACTTGAAAAAATGGCAATTGAGGTACGTATTTTAAGGAACTGTTACATCAGAAGGTTAGTTGTAGCGACTGCATTTCAATATTATTTTCCTTGTTTTTTAATATAAAATTCAAGGTATGGACTACACTGAATTTTCTATGCGAAAGCATTTTAAGGATTTGTTATATCAGAAGGTTAGTTTTAGCAACAGCATTTCAAGATTATTTTCCTTTCTTGTTCACGTAAATGAAATTACGTAAAGCTTTTTATAGAAGATTTAAGGTGCGGACTGCCCTGAATTTTCTTCTTTGTGAATTTCCTAAGCGGAGGCAGTTTAAGGATTTGTTATATCAGAAGGTTAGTTTTAGAATTTTAGCAACTGCATTTCGCTATTATTTTCTTTTGTTGTTTACGTAAATGAACTTACATATTTTTTTTTATAGAAAATTCAAGGTGTGGACTGCCCTAAATTTTCCTCCTTGTGAATTTTCGAAACGGGGAAATTATATAGCACGCCCACGGAATTGGATATCTGGACCGTGGGCACGCTAAGCGTTGTGCAACAGAGTATTTTGGGCATAAAGCTATATTTTGATCTTTAATAATTTGACAGTTATCAGTATTGACGAAGATCTGCTTAGCCCCGAGTTGACTATAAATAAAACTTTCTAACTTTTTCCTAATTTTTTTTTATATCTTGTTGTTTCTTCAATTACGAAGAGGTGATGTATTAAGGGTATAAATCTTAAATGCAGAATATATTCTCTAAAGGATTTTCAGTATATTGCCGCACCTACATTAGGACGTAAACACAGTTTTTTTTATGTAAATATAAATGAGAAAAAAAGTAAGAGAGGCTCAAACGGAAACAGTCCACCGGAAGCCAGTTGGATATATTTCTCAAAAAATCCAATAGATGGCACCAGCCTGCACTTTTTAATAGTGGGGTGATTTCCTATTAGCGATAAGGGAGGAAGTATTAGATGTGCGTATTAAACTGACTTATTGCTGGACGTGTTAGTATGATTTTTGTCTACAATAACGCCTGGAGAAATGTTTGTAGAAGTTTAAACTTTACAAATACCTCGCGGTAACTATTTTATGATCGTTCGTGATAATGGTCGCTCCCACCACAACGCACCTGAGGTTCAAATTGATATAACTCGTTTTGTTTTTACTTCCCAACCAATAACGGGAGCTTGCATTACATGTTGCAGGTAGTTTTAAAATAGGTTACAGATGTAAGTAAATACTGCAGGCAAAACCAACCGTTCAGAATCATTGATATCTAGACATTTTGTAGTTTAAGTGAAAGGCATTTTGTTACGATCTTCAAACCTTTGTCTCCACCAGAGAGAGAGAGAGAGAGAGAGAGAGAGAGAGAGAGGAGAGGAGGGGGGGGGGGGGGGAGGCGAGTTTATGACTGACGACCATTCCCCCCATGCTGATACATTTGTCGACCTTCTACTTTAGTTAATAAATGAAGCAATTGTCCATAGCATGACGATGCCATATATCATATACATGACATCGAAGGTGACACTGTTAATGGATATTATGAATGTCTGCCATGTTTTGTTATTTTTACATTTAACCGTCGCATAATTGTTATATATGACGATGTTTGACCTTCCACTTTACTTTTACCTACATGGTAATTATATGTGAAAGGGCTGTTGCCTTGTATAATAAGGCGCCCTATGAGGTTATGTTAGACTTGCGATAATCTTACGCTAAGTCGGTTGGTTATGCACTTCCATACTCATTGGAGTGTTTTGGGGTTTGTTGATAACTTACGAAGTCGGTATATTCTTTGGTTATGACGACGATGTGTTAAACTCATGATGATATCTTCTTTCTGATGTGAGGTTTCTAGTAGAAAAAAACGAAGTATAAAAAATGGTTCTATTCTCTGAGATTACATGATGAAGATCAGAGGAAATTTGTACAGGTCTGCCAATGATGATGGCTAATTCAAATCTACATGATGAAGCTTAGGTAAAGATGTACAGATCTTCTAATGACGATGGCTTGATCGCTTCTGCCAGTGATGATGGCTAATTCAACTCTGACTATCATCTCGGTTACAATCATAAGGGAAGCAGACAGTAGCTCGAACATATGAACATACATACAGATGACACATATTACAAATCACGTAGGCCGCTTGAATTATAGGTCGCGGTAGTTGTTTCAAGCAGGAAGCTTGGACTAATGTTTTCAAAACAAATGAAGGACCACAGGTGACGGCACGTCATCTTAGCCTACTTTATTGTATACGTCATCTTAGCATACTTTATCGTCTCTGGTCTGATCACATTCCTGCAAGCAATCTGGTTGACCTCATAGTTTTAGTTTTTTATATATATGGAATAACATTCCATATTTTTATTATGTAACTCTTTCATATGTTTCATGATCTACGTAATATTATTATTGATCAAATTTCACTTCACTTTTATTTATCTGACAAATCTAACCTAACCTTTTGAGTATTAATTGTCATATAGTTTTCACTTATTTTTCATAAAGATATTATAATGGTTTTCAACATAGTAATGTTTCCTTCTGAAAACGTTTGTGGACGCCTACGCATTTTTAACTAGTTCATACATACATACATACATACACACACACACACACACACACACATATATATATATATATATATATATAATATATATATTATATATATATATATATATATATATATATATATGTGTGTGTGTGTGTGTGTGTGTGTGTCTGTGTGTGTTTGGGACGTTGCCATTTATGAGAGTAATTGGCAACACATTAGCAACTTCAAATCTCTTTGTAAGACACTCCCGAAATCTATGTTGACATAAACAAGCATAATAGCAACATTTCAATATTAAGCAATACGTTTAAGAAAAAAAGAAAAAAAAAATTACAGGCATGACTTACCGCTAGCAAGATATTGGCAATATTCCGGAGGCAGATTCCTTAGATGTATGCTAGTATTGCACCAGCCCGGTTTTTTACCATGTTCCTAGGCTAGTTTAAGCTGGGTTAGGTTAAGTGAAATAGTAAATTTGTGGTAATTTGGGTGTGAGAAACATAATGAGATTATTAAAAAAAAAAAAAAAAAAAAAAGCTGCGGTAAGTTTTCGAGATATGGAGTCCCCGCTTTTTTTTTATTTTATTTTTTTTTTTATTTTAGGGAAAGGAGTCGGTACTCAGCGTTGGTAGAAATGAGGTATCGTACACAGAACGTCTTCATTTAGAATTAATTGAAACACTATAGTGTGATTCTGGCTTCAAGGAGCTTAATAATATTGATGTCGGGCAGTCCTCCTAGTATTTCGGACCAAATTATACTAGAATAAAATGTATTTCTTCAGAGATTCCGTCGATATTTCAAAGTATTCAGCCTGTTTTTGTACTTCTATTTTATTTAATGAACATTAAATTTTATTTATGAAAACTAACAAGTCTCGTTCTTAACTTACAAAAATTTTGAAGTATATGGATGTATTAATATTCTCAGATATTAGATAGCAAGTAACGCTGTTCCTAATGCAAGTAGCGAACTAAACGATGGAAAGAGAGAGAGAGAGAGAGAGAGAGAGAGAGAGAGAGAGAGAGAGAGAGAGAGAGACCCTTTAATTTACTATAGTAAGTTCACATCAACCGTGCATTTGATGTCTAGTCCAGTCCCTTACGACACTCCTAATTGGCTGTTGATAAGCCAATCACTTGGGCTGGAAACTCTCAGTCTATCTCGAGAGTTCCACCTGTCCTGCGGGATACGTCTTTCAAAAGCATCCCTCAGGAGAGGTGGAACATAGATCGTACCCATGTGAACTCTCTCGAGAGACAGAGAGTTTCCAGCCCTGTCATTGGCTTATCAACAGCCAATCAGGAGCGTCGTAAGGGACTAACCTAGACATTAGATGTACGGTTGATGTGAATCTACTATAGTGTGTGGAAGGACCAAGTAATCCTCGGGTATTAGACAAGAACAATATTTTGCAATGTTTTTCACTAGGGATTTGTCAAGCTATTCTGTTATCGTATTCCAGGGTAAAAAAAAAAGATGCTCCATTTTCAATTGCTGTTTTAGATTCAGTTCTAAAGAAGATTTGATTGATAAGATTACACGTTAAAAGGTCAATTTGCATATATTCTGCTTATAGTTACGAACAAGCGCCTCATCGTGTTTAGGTCATTTGTTCAAAATGCAAAAATAAGGACGAACGAAGTTCATCTGTTCCATTTTTCCTGTATAGATAAATTGGCCTTTTTGGCTGGGCGTCAACCAAAAAAAATAAATAAAAATAACAGTTACTTCAATTTCATATGTCAGGAGAAGTAAAGACCATGGATGGTAAACTTTATTAACAAATCGAATAAAGTGAAGAAGGAAAAGAGGGGGCTGGGATGGAGAGAGAGAAGAAAAGAAAAAGCAAAATGTAGAACGGTATAAGAGAACTAAATTTTTTTTTGTGTGCAACAAAAAAAAAAGTGTACCTAAAGATCGTATTACTCCCTCAGAATGCAATCTACCTCACATTTGGATAGGAATCAGTCGCAAATAATAGCAATAACTGAATAGGAAATTACATGGACTATATTGGATACACATTTAGGACCTTTAAAGGGAACATTCAAGCAATGAAATATAGTAAGTGAATTGCTGACAGATCATAAAAAAATGTACTGTATCGTTTTAGTGGAATTTCACAAATATTTAAAGAAAGATTGCCATTCGCCACGTCGCAACTGCTTGAAAACAAACCCTTAGTAGTAGCACATACAATACGGAAGGGTTTATGAAAAATATATCGTACGAGCTTAAGACAAACAGGTTTGCAGGGGGAGGGTGGATGTGTCATGTCTCCCCTACTCTCCCGATTCCCTACTAACTCTCCGTCACCCTGGAAACCGGCATTGCTCATCATGCCTCCCCTACCTACCACCCAACCCTGGGTGGACAAACAGGTTTGCAGGATGAGGGTTGATTTGTCATGCCTGCCCTACCCTCCTGATTCCCTACTAACCCTGCCTCATACGGGGTGGACAAACAGGTTTGCAGGAGGAGGGTGATGTGTCATGTCTCCCCTACACCCCTAATTCCCTACCCCTCCTTCCCCTGCGGTGGACAAACAGGTTCACAAGAGGAGGGTGGATGTGTCATGTCTCCCCTACTCTCCTGATTCCCTACTACCCCTCTTCACCCGGGGTGGTTAAACAGGTTCAGAGGCGGACGGTGGATGTGTCATGTTTCTCCTACCTTCCTGCTTCCCTACTAACCCTCCCTCACCTGGGGCGGACAAACAGGTTTGCAGGATGAGGGTGGATGTGTCATGTTTCCCCTACCTTCCTGCTTCCCTACTAACTCTCCCTCACCTGGGGCGGACAAACAGGTTCACAGGAGGAGGGTGGATATGTCATGTCCCCCTTACTCTCCTGATTCCCTACTACCCCTCCTCACCCGGGGTGGTTAAACAGGTTCAGAGGAGGAGGGTGGATGTGTCATGTTTCCCCTACCCTCCTGCTTCCCTAATAACCCTCTCTCACCTGGGGCGGACAAACAGGTTAGCAGGGGGAGGGTGGATGTGTCATGTCTCCCCTACCCTCCTGATTCCGTACACCCCTCCCCCACCCGGGTTGGTTAAACAGGTTAGCAGGAGGAGGGTGACTGTGTCATGTCTCCCCTACTCTCCCTATTCCCTACCTCGGATTTTGTTGTTGTTATTTATATTTATATAGAAAGATAGATAGATCATAATACGAACACTAATGAATAAAAATAAATTTTAGCGTCTCAGTGGTTAATGACTCTGGATTATATATCTTATGAGACGTTTGAATTAAACGTCTTCCCTTGACAAATATCGAACCAGCAAGTCACGTCATGTACTCTTTATCATTCACCAAGAGCCAATGATCCCCAAATCGATATGCTGACAAAACAGATTTCCATTTCTTTAAGTCATCCTTTATTTAGAGACCTGTCTGCTCCGTCCATTTGCTACTTCGAATGGGACTTACCCAGAGAAGGATGAATGAAGGAACATTAAGTTCGGTACAGCCTATCAGTCATGTTTATTCCAATCTTCTAGCAATGTAAGAAAGTGATTTATCAATTTTCAGTATCAAGTGGCATTTCCCTTCCGCTGGTAGAAAAGCCTTGATAGCTGTGTTTAATAAAATGTATGGAGTTTTTTTTTCAGGATAATCCAGAACGTTTAATGATACATGAAAGTGACATATTGCAGGCTAAGTCAAGTGGAAAACGTTTATTTTTTTAGCTCATGTTTATGAATGAAATTTTAGGTTCCAGAGGTATTAGTTTATTTTTGTAAAGGGTTGAATCCAGTGCGATAGAATATTTGAGATCTGGGATTTCAAACTTTTTTTGGATGATTTACTGGAGGATTATTGAAAAGGTCTAAGTATCCGTGAAAGTGAGGAGTCTTTTTTCCGTTTAAGGCTTTTTTAGACTTTTCAATCTAGGGCTTCAAAATGAATTATTTTTGGTTAGAGGTGCAGAAACTGATGGAAACAAGTGCAGTGATGTGTATTGTGACTCCATTATCGGAAAAATTGACGGATAACTGAAACAGCTCGT
>NC_087205.1:23985115-24012615 GCF_015104395.2 Macrobrachium nipponense | reverse complement strand
TATATATATATATATATATATATATATAAATATATAGTATATATATTATGTGAGTGTGTACATAGTATATGATTCATATGACCAAATCCAATGATGTATGCAAATGAGATGAATTTGCTGCACGAATTAATATATATGACCAATTGTCCCAAAACCAATACAAAACTTTTTAAAAATTTAATTCAGATTGATGTGGCAAAATCTATGAAATGCTTGGCAAAGCTTTATTTTCGTAAGGATTGACATGAGTTTACCAAATTTCATATGTTCGTTTTTATTAGAAGATTTACGTAAAGGGATATTTTACCATCTGCCGTTCTGGACAAGTTGGTTGTCCGCTATCATGAGACGAGTCAGTCACCTTCAACTACCATTTCACAGACTTTAGCTGCCTATATGAATATTATGTAAATAGGTTGCACAGGACCAGGTCACGCTTAAATATGCAAATGAATCGATGCTCCTATATGACACGCTATCCTCGCCTATGGCAGTCGTCTCGGAACGTTTGAATATAGTCGGTCTAACAGGCGGGAAATCATATAAAGTTTGATAATTTGAAAGTCCCGTTATCGCAAACAGATGTTCGACACAGCTAGATATCCATCCGTATTGACCTAGCTTTGTGAGATGATACATACGAAGTGTGGATTTTAATACATGGATAAGGGGTGGTTCGATACATGCTAAATATGGGCTTTGATAAATTTGAAATATAGACTATGATACATGTTAAAAATGGACTTTGGTATGTTTTAAATAAAGATTGTTATACATGAGAAATGTGAGCTTTGATACATTGTGTACACAGATACATGCGAAATATGGAGTTTTATACTTAAGAAATCTGGACTTCCATGTATGCGGAATGTGTACTTTGGTACATGCCAGACTTTGATGCATGTGAAGTATAGATTTCGATGCATGCTAAATATAGTTATTGATACATACGAAATTTGACTTTGATACATGAGAAATGTGGGCGTTGATACATGAGAAATATTGACTTTGATACACGAGAAATACAGACTTTGATACATGCCCTAGTAATCTCCTATATTAATTAATAATAATAATAATAATAATAATAATAATAATATTGAAGAAATTTTGCAAACCAAAATACATTATGTACACACACACACACACACACACACACACATATATATATATATATATATATATATATATATATATATATATATATATATATATATATATATAATAGTATATATATATATAATATATATATATATATATATATATAATATATATATATATATATATATAAGCAAACACCACAAGCAAATGATAGTCAGAAATCCAAGCGCTTTCCTAAGACATTGTCAAGGAGCTAATGAAATACAATTGGAGAGAAAGGTCTCAGGTACACAACAAGATCAAGAATACCAGATGGTTAATTGTCAAAAGGGTAAAAATTAAAAGAGATAATCCAGGATTATCGGATATCACACGGTCACAAACCTAAACAGATTTGACCCTAACCGAAATTACAAAGTATCTTACAGTCCAAACATGTAAAAACTGAATATATTAATTGTGTTGCTTATATTTATCTACAACTTTTTTCATTATCAAAAGCATCAAGTTTAAATAAATCAAGACTTAAATTTTAAATTTAGAACATTTCTATTATTTGACTTGATGAAACAAGATTCAATGATATTCCTTTTAACTGTGTCATTTCATAGGATTAAGGCTCTTGCTTGACTCCAGTTAATAGGATGATCTAAATCTCTCATATGTACGAATAATGCATTCGATATTTGCCCAGTTCTCACGGAATATTGGTGCTGTTTGAGACGATGTGAAAGAGATTTACCGGTCTGTCCGTAACAGACTTTATCACACTTTTTGCAAGGAATTTTATATATGCAGCCTGGAAGATCTTTAGGAGAATCTTAGGTTACTAAACTCTTGACATTAATATTACTGGAAACAGCATTTATGTTAAAGAGCTTTAAAATTCTAGGAATATCTAAAAACTTTTCATCATAGGGTAATTGTAGAATGTTATGCTTACTAAATTCAAGTTTGTCATTAGTTGAATAAAATGTTTTTCTAGCTCTTTTCCATGCTACATCCACAAAAGTCCTTGGGTATTTAAGTTTAAATGCAATATCATAAATTGTTTTAATTTCAGCATCAATAAACTGTGGGCTACAGACACGTAAAGCCCTTAGGAACATCCCAGAAAAAACAGAAAATTTATCATTTTGATGGTGATTGGAGTAGTAATGAACAAAAGGGGCAATGTTAGTTGATCTTCGAAAAACTGAAAAGGTGAAATTTCTATCATTTCTATGGACAGTTACATCAAGAAAATTCAAATTACAATTTCTTTCTTCCTCCGACAGTAAATTTTATAGAAGGGACTAAATTATTGAGATTATTAAGGAATTCTTGGTGATTTTCGTGAACTGGCCAAATACAAAAAATATCATCCACATACCTAAACCATATAACTTTTTGGGGCAAAATTCTTGGTAAGAGTTTTGTCTCCAAAAATTCCATGTAAATATTGCTAAGGACAGGAGATAAGGGATTACCCATAGCCGTGCCAAAATTTTGAACAAAAAATGCCCCATTAAAACCAAATTTACTATCTTTGATACATAACGTTATGAGACTAATGAGGTTTGCTACACTTAAGGGAATGTCATGACGTTCTAATTCATCCTCCAAATATTCAAGTAAGTCATCTACTGGCACTTTCGTAAATAAAGAGAAAATATCAAAACTAACCATATCAAAAT
Source organism: Macrobrachium nipponense (assembly GCF_015104395.2). Classification (NCBI taxonomy): domain Eukaryota; kingdom Metazoa; phylum Arthropoda; class Malacostraca; order Decapoda; family Palaemonidae; genus Macrobrachium; species Macrobrachium nipponense. The sequence goes on along the minus strand of NC_087205.1, from coordinate 24,009,838 downwards.
AAAAATTCAAATTTAAACTATTCAATTTGTTTATAAAATCAACATTGTTTTTAACATTCGTGTTAGAAATGTTTCCTACCAAAGGAGTAAGAATTTCTACAAGCCATTTAGATAAATTATACGTAACTGAGCCCACTGAACTAATGATTGGTCTGATAGGGTTATTGATTTTGTGTCTTGACTAAACCATACATATAAGGTAGGGAGGCAAATTGCCGTGTAAACTGTTTTATTAAATGGCCTAAGCCCTTCAAAATGGATTTAATATTTTGATTTTATAAACAAATTGAATAGTTTAAATTTGAATTTTGATTTTAATATGATTAGTTTTGATGTTGTCTCTTTATTTACAAAAGTGTCTGTAGATGACTTACTTGAATATTTGGAGGATGAATTAGAACGTCATGACATTCCCTTAAGTGTAGCAAACCTCATTAGTCTCATAACGTTATGTATCAAAGATAGTAAATTTGGTTTTAATGGGGCATTTTTTGTTCAAAATTTTGGCACGGCTATGGGTAATCCCTTATCTCCTGTCCTTAGCAATATTTACATGGAAATTTTGGAGACAATACTCTTACCAAGAATTTTGCCCCAAAAAGTTATATGGTTTAGGTATGTGGATGATATTTTCTGTATTTGGCCAGTTCACGAAAATCTCCAAGAATTCCTTAATAATCTTAATAATTTAGTCCCTTCTATAAAATTTACTGTAGTGGAAGAAAGAAATTGTAATTTGAATTTTCTTGATGTAACTGTCAATAGAAATGAAATTAAAACTCTTTATGATATTGCATTGAAACTTAAATACCCAAGGATTTTGTAGATGTGGCATGGAAAAGAGCTAGAAAAACATTTTATTCAACTAATGACAAACTTGAATTTAGTAAGAATAACATTCTAAAATTACCCTATGATGAAAGTATTTTAGATATTCCTAGAATTTTAAAGCTTTTTAACATTTTCCTGTGGTATTCGCTTATTTAATGAAGTCACGTGCATCTACTGTGATTTTTGACACACACACACACACACACACACACACACATATATATATATATATATATATATATATATATATATATATATATATATATATATATATATATATATATATATATATATATAGGATATATATATATATATATATCTTATATATACAGTATATATATATATATATATATATATATATATATATATATATATATATATATATATATGAATATATATATATATATATATATATATATATATATATATGTATGTAGTGTATGTATGTATGTATGTATATATACACACACAAACTCACAAAATATTCGTGATTTATTTATCACTCTGAATAACTAGTTTTCTGTGTCTTCAATACTTTCGAATGGCTCTTCGTAACTTCATTTATTTCTGTTGTCTATTTTTTTTTCAAAACATTGAGATGACTTAAGAGGACGTCAAGGCATATAATAACTTGACATTGGTAGTATTTTGTTTTTCACTACCAGTTTCTATTTAGCCTGACAAGTTCTTCCATCCCATGAAATTCCATCGAAGTTCTTTTATCCTTTTTTACTTCCAGGATGTGTATATTTCTGTCACTCACGATGGTACCTGAATCACAACACTTCTCTTGAAGAAGCGTTAAAAAACCCTTCTCCTCCCCAGTATACCGCACACCCCCCCTTCCAACACACGCATACACGAATTCACCAATTTTTAACTAACATGATTTATTTCTATTTTCCGACAGGGTACCATAATTTCACCCTTTTATTTCTGTTATCTGCCATATCCAGTTTTGGTAAATGAGTGTTAAGTTCACTTCCCCATCCACCTCTCCTCCCCAATTTACTGCCCCCCCCCCCCTCCAACACACACACATACACAGACACACACATACACGATTTCACCAATTTCAAACCAACATGATTTATTTTTATTTTCCGACAAGATACCCTATTTTCAACCTTTTACTTCTGTTATCTGCCATTTCCAGTGTTTGTAAACAGTGTTAAGTTCCCTTCCCCATTCACCTCTCCTCCCCAATTTACCGCCCCCCCTCCCCCCCCCAACACCACACACACATACACACACACACACACACACACACGATTTCACCAATATCTAACCAACATGATTTATTTTTGTTTTCCGAGAAGGTACCCTATTTTCAACCTTTTACTTCTGTTATTTCCCATTTCTAGTTTCAATAAACAGTGTTAAGTTTCTTTCCCCATCCACTTCTCCCCAATTTACCGCTCCCCCCCCAGCAAACACACAACCACATACACGAATTCAATTTAGAACCAACGTGATTTTTTTTTTATTTTCAGAGAAGGTACCATATTTTCAACCTTTTATTTCTGTTATCAGCCATTTCCAGTTTCAGTAAACAGTGCATTTTGTAACGTGTCTATTGCTGTCAAACTAGGGGTCCATATACTTATCAATTGCAACACTGCAAAATATCACTGAAAAGCAGGTTTTGTCAAAATATTGACAGCCTTACCCCAGGAACAAGCTGGGTGAAAACAATCGGTAATAAGGGACACATCGATGCCATTTTGATTGCCATAATCTCGTCGTCGGCAGCAAAAGCTGCGACAACAAAGAGGAAACCGACCCGAAATTCATTCGCATATGGGACGCTAATTAGCATATTGGAACTTCAAAGGGGACATGAAAACGCATTCACATATTATGGCCGGCCCATTCTTCCAATCGCATTACCCGGCATGAAAGTGGACAACACAAATGCTTTGTCTGAGCATCAAAGGATCAAGTAGAGCGCTCTTCAATTCAAAAGGCAATGCCGGGAAAAATATTTGGACGGAAAGCGGACACACACCCCCCTCCACCGCCCCCACCCCCACCCCACCCCAATAGCACCCGGTGTTTATTCTAACAGCACGCACGTTCCTGAAACATGTCACGTGGGAACACATTTGTTTATTCTTTCAAAGAGTCGATGAAAGAATATTGAATGTTTATTCATCTTGTCCCTATTCTTCTTACTCCTCTTTATTTATTTTTTTTCTTTCGAAACAGCGAATAAACGTGAGAGGAATAAATGTACTGCACCCACTTGCTTTCAGTTGAACAAAATGTTCCCCATGACTTTGAGGGCATAATGGAATTAGACGTTTTTAACAGCGAAGTTCAGACGAATTCTTTTTTTTTTTTTTTTTTTTTTTTTTTTTTTGGCTCCAGAAGAATTCGCAAGAAAATCCTCATCGGCTTTGGATGCGGGCGTTGTAAGTCCCTCGGTGAGGTGATAAAACACAAGGAAGGTCAAAAGGAATAGAGAATAGGTTAGAGTTTACGTTAATACAAAAATGCAGTTGCTACAAACGCCCGTATTAACTGGAACGCTACTGCAGTACTTGTCGAATTTTTCATCAGGGACTTTAACACACACACATACACAATGCATATATATATATATATATATATATATATATATATATATATATATATATATATATATATAGATATATATATATATATATACATACGTATATATATATATATATATATATATATATATATATATATATATATATATATATGCACATAGATATGCATAATTATGTATTTTTATATATATGTATATATAAATAAGTGTCTGCGTATATATAGAGAGAGAGAGAATTTCACGATAGTGGTTATCCTGACTTTACTTCCGCATTCTTAGTCCTCGAGATGTCAAGTTTGCAGCTTGAAAGGACACTTGAATTTAAGCTGCGAAAGTGGAAACCGTATTCCATTTTTCACAAGATGCAACTCAGGATGAACTTACCTTAGTGAAATCAGTCTTGTCAGCCTTGGAAACTAGTCTTCGTGAAGCCCCAAATTAAATTCTGTGTGAAGAGCAAGAAATGAATTTCACGCGATAGATTTGTTTATTTTTATTAAAGTAGCTAATGAAATATGGGAATTTTTTTTTAAATTAAGTTACCTAACGAAGTATGGAAAAAAAGGTATTGAAATGCGTGGAGTTCACCGCTTCTGTAAATCAAATTAAAGCAGCCTTCCGCAGGTTGGTGCTTGAGGTCCATTTCTCTCTTATTCCTGTAGTATTTACATTCCCAAAGATATGTTTGAAGGATTAGAAAACTATTGTGCCGCCTTTTTCTGTCCGTCGGTACTTTTTCTGTCTGCCCTCAGATTTTAAAATCTACTAAGGTTAGAGGCCTGCAAATTATTATGTTGATCATCCACCCTTCAATCATCAAACATACCAAATTGCAGCCCTCTAGCCTCAGCGGTTTATTTTCTATTTAAGGTTTAATTTAGCCATGATAGTGCTTCTGGTTACACAAAAACGAAGGCCACCACGGACGGCTGAGAGCTTCATGGGCCGCGGCTTATATACAACATTATACAGAGACCACCGAAAGAAAACTCTATATTTTCAGTGGCCTTGATTGATAAAGGTAAATGAGGAAATATTAAACTATATATATATATATATATATATAGATATATATTATATATATATATATATATATATATATATATATATATATATAGACGCAACATCTATTCTGCATATTGAGCTATTATGTCATGATATTGCTTGATTCATGCCCGTATGTATTGGTTTTCAGTGAACCATTAACAATATAATTCCAGCTTGATAAAAAATCAGGTCACTGATTTTTTATCAAGTTGGAATTAAATGGTTAATATAACCTTACGGTTATATTAACCATAAGGTTAATATAACCTGTTTAATATAACCTTATGTTATATTAAACAGGCTACAAACCCAAGTTGAACTCCTAGAGGTTATATGGAAAACTGATGAATAGGTCAACAGAAATGGCGGCATAGAAAATAAAAACAATTCACCTGATATTCAGGAGTTTGGAGATCAGAAGATTCCACAGCACTAAGCAAAATATTCCACAATTTAGTCGCAGCCAAGAAAACAAGATGTAATCCGACCACAAGCTTATGCTGGACGCGTGCAAGATTTAAAACGGGCTAAAATCTATGGTCAAATAGAGCCTTGTTTCACCAGCGAAAATTAAAATAAATACATTATATTTTATTAGAAATTATTTTTCTCTACTGTTTAACATGACCATTATTTATTTTTTACATATTCATTCTAATAAACAAATCATAAACATCCTATTCTAAAATTCCTGTGTCTTTAACTCAAGCGCTAAACACCGTTTCCAGCTCTTCCATAGACCTTTCCTTAAACCTCCCCACCACCCCCCGCCCCCGCCCCCCACCCGCCGTCAACAAGAACAACACAACAAAGTAGTTTGTAGGCTTACTCACCGAGTTAGCGAAAAACTGCTTGCAAAACTGAGTATATTATTCGACCTGAGGCTCAGAAAGGGACCAACGTGAATCGTTATGGAATTTCCCAGACTTTTTGAATAAGGTCACCCTTCGGTCCAGAGGCCATAATGATTATTATTCTGTAAGGGGCAATCCACATAAACAGGCCGGGAACTGATCCGCCCGATCAGAGAAGCGAATGGCAACCCCCCCCCCCCCCCTCCCCCCTTATGGAATTGTGATCCCATATCGAATGAAATATTCGCGCCGAATATAATGATTTACTAACCAACAGGCCGTTCGCGGACGGAAGGTCTCATTTGGGACCGAGTCATCATGATTATTGGCCCGTTAGTTCCGAGGGTGAATTTCAAACCATTGCTGAATTACACCATTTAATAGTTATGTAAAATGTTCAAGTGAATTTAATGAAGGTTAATTATTGCCTAGTTCTCGTCATTTTCTCTTACTCGGGGAGTTAGCTTACAAAATACTCTGTTGTTGTTGTTGTTGAAGGGTAGTTAGGAAAGGTCTTTGGAAGAGTCTGAAAAGGAATTTGAAAAGAGGATATTTATGATTTATTTATTAGAGTGAAAATGTAAAAAATTAATACTGTGCATGTTAAAAAGTACAGAAAAATTATTCTTAATAAAATATAGCGTATTTATTTTAATTTTCGTTGGTGAAACAATGATCTCTTTGACCGTAGATTTTAGCACGTTTTTATTTACATTAAGAGCCAGGAATATAATACATACAACTTATGTCCCCCGAGTAAGTTGGTGGTCCGATCACGCCTTGTCTTTTTTTTTTAAACAATCATGAGCAACATGGAATGCTTGGAGCACTTATTTGCTTATTTTCTGAGTATTTTTACTTATTCATTAAACTGTTACTATTTCGATTGTCTGTTTGATTTGTTAGTGAGGAATTTTGATGATTTATCTTTTCTGTGTATTTACACATTTACACTTTATGTGTAGTGATCACTAGGGTATATTTACAGACAAACATGCAAAACATTCGCTTGAAGGATTATTTATACACACCCACACACACACACACACACACACACACACACACACACACACACACATATATATATATATAGATATATATATATATATATATATATATATATATATAATATATATATATATATATATATATATATTATATATATATATAATATATATATATATAACCATGCAAAAAGTTACCAAACTGCACGTGACAAATATATTGTTTACAATTCTTCGGGGTACATAGTAAAATAAAGTTTAAAAAATAGACACATAAACAAGAACACTTCAAAAACCAAAGATCAAACCTATTAACATGCAAATCGTCGTTGTATGTAGTCAGTATTTTGAAGCAAATTAATGTCACCACCATACAGTAAGTAAGAATACTTCAAAAATGCTTAAGAACTGAAACTGCAGCTCGTAGAACAGGCTGTTGCTAAAAGGTGACATTGTATGTACCTCCTTACAATTTTATGAATAAGGTAACTATCTAATTTAAAAGGACCTGAACTAAGATTCATAAGTTGATTGTTAAAATACTAAATAAAGGCAGATTCAATTATATTTATTTTCTTTAAACTAATGATTACAATCAGTAATGATTGTCACCTTTTCCGTGGCTGTTTACCTATGCATACAAACATGTGAGTGTCAGTGAAGACAGCTTGTAATTCATCCTCTTAAGCCATCTCATCAGTTCTACAAAGAATACCTGTAGATAACAGTATCCTATTATATTATTATTATTATTATTATTATTATTATTATTATTATTATTATTATTATTATACCCCTGTTTCTACTCCCGTCTTCTAACGGTATCACATATTTCCTTGGCAATCACTGTGACCAGAATCAGTGTTGCTCTTCTTTCCTGATCAAGAGAATAATGCAACAGTGAACTATCTGTCAATAGATAAGGTAACCCATTCAAGCGCTAACCACGCCAACATTTGCTTCTAGATAGAGATTACGCGACTGTAAAGATACTATTGGGCTGCTTGAACTTCTCATTAGGAAATATATCTCATTAGGAATATATCAAGATCGTGCGCGTAAGAAACAGAACCCGTTGTAAAAAGAGTTGTTGTACAGAGCGACTGCAGACTTTTTTTTTTTTTTTTTCAACGATAAGTATTTTGACACTCGACACGAGCCGTCCGCTGCTGTCCCATAAATAAACATGATGGTCTGTGTCCGGTGTCAGCCGGCTGTAAAAATTTCAGTAAGTTATTTTTATTTTTTATTTTATGCAGTTCCAGTATCAGAATTTATCTGGCCTCTGGGGCCATTTTAACTCGCAGAGGCGTATTTCAGGGCTGTCTCACATATTACGATATAGTACATCAAAGTTTAATGCGAATTCAAGTTTCCTGTATTGATTCTGCTATAGCTTGAATATTTTGTTCATTGGCGATCTTCATAAGTATATATATATATATATATATATATATATATATATTATATATATATATATATATATATATATATATATATATATATATATATATATGTATATATATATATATATATATATATATATATATATATTATATATATATATATATATATATATATATATATATATTATATATATATATATATATATATTTTTTTTTTTTTTTTTTTTTTTCTACATATGACTGGTAAAAATGATCGGTTACTACAATAGAATTCCCTCTTAATAAAAGGAGCCCATAAAAACGCCCCAAAATAGAAAGGAAATACTATAATTCAGAGACTGAATTATAGTATTTCCCAAAAACATGCTGTGGATGAGATACGTGGATGACATACTAACATTTTGGGATAATAAGTGGGGTAATTTTAATGAATTCCTCTCAAAATTAAACGCATTAGTGCCCAGCATCAAACTTTAAAGTTGAATGGGAAAAGACAACAAAATTCCTTTTCTTGATGTTTTAATAATCAGAGACACGACAGAATACAAATTTACCATATACAGAAAACCAACGTTCTCACTTTCATATATTCACTACTTTAGCTATCATGACAATACTATCAAGATAGGTCTAGCTAGCAACCTATTCTTAAGAGCCTTACGAATTTGTTCCCCAGATTTCCTGGAAAAAGAATTTGAACTAATTCGCAAGCAACTTTCATCTTTAAAGTATCCTGACCATATAATTGAGAAAGCAATTCAAAAAGCAAACGTAATTTTCTACCGACCCCCTAAAGACAAGACCAGAGACACACCCAACAATAAAATAAAAATTCCCCACCTGGAGACGATTAAGAGAGTAACTCACACCCTTGGGAAATCCAACCCTTTTGCATTTACCTACCCAAATACCTTAGCCAAATCCCTGATTAACGTCCAACAAAAGACATCGCCCAAAGACTCTGGGGTATATGAGATCCCATGCCAGGACTGTGACCAATCTTACATCGGATTTACAGGTAAATCACTTCCCCAGAGATTAATACAACACAAACGGTCAGTTAGGTATGGACAACAGAACTCGGCTATTTTCAACCATATAAATGAACATAACCATAGAATAAACTGGAATATGTCACGTGTAATTTATAGCAGCAACTGCCGGTACAAGAGTCAAATGATGGAATCGGCCTTAATAAAAGAGAAGCAGGTAATGAACATCTCAAAAGGGAATTGGACATCGGACATCGTCGACGCAGTGTTCATTCAACCAACGCTTAAGAAGATTAAAGGAAGATTATCGGCGGGGGTGACCTAAATTGGCTTACTTGTGGACGAATCTCTTGGTATAAATACCACCTTTTCTGTAAACTTTTCTCATTCATATACCTGAAGAGAGAGACAGCAGTCTCTGAAATATAGTACTTTTTCTCTCTACATTTTTAGGTGCTTTTTATGGGCTCCTTTTATTAGATGGAATTCTGTTGTTACAGAACACTTTTACCAGTCATATATATATATATATATATATATATATATATATATATATATATATATATATATATATATATATATATATATATATATATATTATAATGTGTCCCCTTGTTTCTGTCCTTGACTACAGAAACACAAAGGCAAATATCAGCTTTTATCTCCAAGAGGTAATAGATAATAAGGATGTCATGGCATTGCACTTCATTTATACAAATCACCAGTTATTTTACAGAAATTAATAAAAAGCAGTAATGTAATTATGCTTTTCGAACGAGTAAGAGCAAGATTATCTTGAATTTCATCTTGTTTCGCCTGATATACTGAAATAGAAGCACAATGATAAAATGAGGTATTTTTTGTTCTTTAAAATGTATTGTTGATAGCCTTCTGCTGACACGTACGAATCAGTCTAAATAGAGAAAGCAATTATAGTTTTCGCTAAAAATATTCTGTCAACTACAGCTCTTTCAAACTCCCACATTTTGCTAATTTGTATTTTTTTTTTCATTAAAATAAATACCTACAACGCGACTTAACATAGTTAATATTCTGTCAAAAGCACACACATCAACTTTATGCATTTTATTATTAGAAATATTAGACAATTTACTTTCTTTTTTTATTTCTTTGCAATTAATTTTCATATTAACTATTTACAAGCAGATTGCAGTGCTGTCTCGTGTTCATTAATTAAACAGTCTCCTGCTTTATAGATATTTATGTTAAATAATTTTTTAGCAGTGAGAACTGTTTGTAGCAATAATTCAGTAAGTGTTTATGAAAGACATATCGAATTATTATTACCTACGTCTTGAGCACAAAAAGTTATGGCAAAAAAAAAATAAATAAATAATAATAATTATACTTCATGGACTTGGCACATCGCCGTACCTATAGTGCATCTCTTCATCTTGCGTCCAACCATTTCAACTTCCACTTTTCACTATATTAGGCGCTGGATGGCCGGAAGTGCCCTTCTTGACTTGATTGCCTAAATCTCATAGAAAGCAAGCGAAGGACTTAATATTTTTAATGAGGCATTTTTGCTAGTTCCCTATATTCAGTATAACAGAACAGAAAAACATTGACTCGTGGAAATCTAATATCTGTATACACATGCAACAAGCTCATTAGTCGAATAAAGGACTTTGGTTATAAAAGTAATCTATTTTTTTATCTTAAAGTTATTCGAAGTTCTTACAAAATATTTATTGAAGTTTTACTTGAAATTACATGGCATTATACTGTATGCTTTTAGCATGAAAAATCGGTATCATAACATAGTGAGTTTACCTGGACCGATGCGCAGAACGATTATTTTTTATTGAAATAAAAACATTCTTGTCTTGCCTGTTTCACTGAAGAAACGAGACAATAATTGCAGCAAATCGTAATTTTGTTTTGGCCGGGTGGCTGCCGGTGGACTTTCAGTTTTCGGAAGATAATGAAAGAGAATAAGGAAAAGGACTTTGAGTGCCTTTAGAGCTTTCAAAAGTCTTTCTCTCGAGTAAAAAAAAAAAAAGATAAATTAATAGGTCTTCTTGCGTCTAGCTTTTATGCATATTTTCCGCGCCTCTCTGTCTGTGCGTCTGTCTGTCTGTCTTGCTTGGACATTGATTTATGCTTCCTGAAAATCATGACATAGCATTTTTTATTTTTATAAATTTTTCATTTATTATTCATTAACAAAAACCACTGTGGAATATAGTTTTTATTTAATATTTATTAACAAAAACCACTGAAGAATATAATGTTAATTATTATGCCAAAAAGGTTACAGAATCATACCTGTTATCAAATTTTAATCTCTATGTAATTATTCCATTAAACAGAGTTTTCATTTTTCACTATCTAAACGTAGTAGGAGTGAGCTCCCGATGAGCCCTTCGTATTAGCGTAGGTATAGATGTAGTGTAGGTGTAAGCATACGATTATGTGAAGTGTAGGTGTAGACTAATACTACTGAATTGTGAAAGAAAAATCGAATTACTATGTACTAAAACAATATCCCAAAATTTTAACGAATATTCGTGAAAATAGATAGTCCAATTTTTTGTCATTTAGGCTCAATTACATTTTTCGGTATCTTTCATTTTAAGTTAAGTCGTAGCGGCTACCGATATATTGATGCAATAAGAATTCACTATAAAAGTCTTATTATTAGATCTCCAACATTCCCAGTGAATCCGTCATAGTATACGTAGCCATGCTATTTCATTTCTAGGTGAGAAAATATGTATATAATATTATATATTATTATAACATAACAATATATGTATGAATAACTCCATCACAAGATATATAAAACGTGATGCTATGTATAAATAAAGGTAATGACTCGGAGGAAAAATGTAAAGACGACAAATGCCGAGATCTTTCGGTCTTGACGACCCTTTACTTGAGGCGTGCACACACACACGCACACATACATACATACATACATACATATATATCTATATATATATATATATATATATATATATATATATATATATATATATATATATCATATATATATATATATATATATATATATATATATATATATATATATATATATACATACATATATATATATATATATATATATCATATATATATATATATATATATATATATATATATATATATATATATATGAGTCAGATCACATCACCCGTGATTCATATATATCGTATATAAGCATTAAGCTACAAATTCTTTTAACATCTAATTCGCTCTACCTCGGAATTAATATATTTTCATATATGTTAACCGAAGGAGAATTCATATATGAAAATATATTAATTCCAAGATAGAGCGAAGTAGATATTAAAGGGCATTTGTAGCTTAATGCGTATATATATATATATATATATATATATATATATATATATTATATATATATATATATATACACTGTATAATAGTGGTTTGTGTTACCCTTCACATCTTAGCAATTATTTTGGGATGCAATTGCTAGCGTAGGGCACGTCACCTCCCTGACTACAGCCAGCGACGTTTGAATAACTGCAAGTTACCCAATAACATCATCTTAAGTCATGATAGGCAGACTGTGTTTTGACTGATGGTGGCAAATGACCCCATCTCTATTTAGATTTAAACCCGGGTTCCCTTGCTCGTGTGTCGAGTTTGCATAACCACCTGGCTTTCGTATACATATACAATTTCAAATTAATTTCGAATTCATCATAGCCAGGAAAGACAGGTTTGAAAATAACAAGAATAAATCCGTATTTAATTACTTGTGCAAAGGATTGAAGCGCCGTGTAACATTGGCTATAAGCATGCGACTTTAAAGATTAAGCATAATAAAATTGGCAGAATTTAAGATGTAAGGCATAAGAATCAAGATTAAACATATGAAACATAATAAAATGGGCAGATTTTGAGACGTAAGTCATAAGAATTAAGATTAAACATGATAAAATGGGCAGATTTTAAGGCATAAGTCATAAGAATGAATAGTAGGACTAATGATTAATTGCGGGATAATAACTCGATATAATACATCTCCTCTTCAAAAAATTCATTTTTGTACAAAATCACTCGGAATGTTCAAAGTTAGAGATGGAGGGACGGAAATGATGTCTCCAGCTAATAGCAGCTATCAACAAAAAGAAGAGATTATTTTTGTGAATATGTCAGTTATTTTTGTAGAATAAGAAGAGCTTAATAAGGTAGATGAAATGGGTGACATAAAGATCTTATCAATCAGAGTTGCCATCTTATTCAGAGCTGTGACCTAAGTACGGAGAGTGGAATAAAGTTAGTTGCCTGATGAAGATAGTATCGAGAAATAAAGCAAATAATGAAATGAGTTGTGATGAAAAGAAATCTCAGGTAGAGACTAAAGGTTATGCTGATGACTGGGATACCACCTGCAAATCATTTCGACCTGATGCGGATGATATTGAGCGAAATATATTGTATAATAAAGAATGTATATATAGCTCGAACTTTTATATGCTCCATCTCAGCTTTTGCTAGAGACATTGAACACACATTTTCATATTACTCTTTTATGCAGTAACACTTATGAAAGTGTAGCTGCACAGTTGACTCTTAAAAAGTGAAAGTAAAACAAAATTAAAAAACAATTGCTGAAAGTTTTGCCTTTTTCTAAAGTTCGATCCTGCAGAAAGTGTTCACTGTTCATATTTTCCAAATGATGCTGGAAGAGGTAAAAAAATATAAAAAACATATAATATATAATTGTAATGCATCCATTTTTATTTCTCAATATTTTTCAAAGATGACTCTCACGTTTGATACTTTCTTTCTGCCATTTACAAAATCAAGAATTTATCATGTGTAATTAATAATACTTATATAGAAGATATTACAGAAACAAGAATTTATCATGAGTAATTAATAATGCTTATATAAAAAATAATTTTTTTTGCAGCATTCTGAAATTGAATTCTCTTTTCCTTTCTGACTGCATTTTTTCCACGGTGTGTTACATTTTAGATACCTTGTACTTTTTGTCATCCTCATGTTTAATAAATTGTTGCTCTTCTTGTACATAAGACATTGTTATCGTCGGTAATAATTATACGGTAGTGATTTTCACTGCTTTGAATGATGCCACTTAATTAAATATGTTTAACCATTAGTACCTCGTGTTCAAATAATCACTTTAGATTTTGAGGTGATCCAGTAAAAATGAAAATATTTTGAACCTATGTAAAAAGTTGAGTATATCTTAGTGACTTAGTCCAACCAGACATCTGAGCTGATTCACAGCCCTCCTAGGGCTGGCCCGAAGGATTACATTCCTATTTACGTGGCTAGGAACCAATTAGGCTACTTACCAAACGCGACCTACAGCTTATTGTGGGAACCGAACTACGTTATATCGAGATATGAATTTCTAATCACCACAAATACATTCCATTGATTCCGCGCTGGCGGCTGCTGGCAGCGAACTCGGGCTGCTAGATTGGTAGGCCGGTATGCAACCAACTCGTTCAGTGAGGAACTTGGAACCTATGTAAAAATTCATTTTTGTTATCAGTATAAATATAATAGGTTAGTGTGTCAGCCTAGGGAATAGGTTGGATCTCCACAAACGCTGAATGCGAGAGAGAGAGAGAGAGAGAGAGAGAGAGAGAGAGAGAGAGAGAGAGAGAGAGGCAGGAAATTAACTGAGAATAGAGAAAGGGATGACGTCAGTGGAGTTTGCTTATGGTGGGCATTTTTCTTGTAATCAATGGAAGGCGGGTTAGTTTACTGTTCTCTTATCATAATGGACAATGACGTCCTGATTTAGGATGCTGGATATCAGCTCTCACTGATGACCCACTGCAGTTTGCAACAAAATTGCCAAGCTTTTATGGACATTAAGTGAAACTTGATATTTTAATCTCGTGTCAACATTGTCACGGAGAAATCGTCGCAACTGGAATTAACTGAAGACAAATTCTGAGTTTATAATATAGAATCGCTACGTAGACTACGGTGTGGTTAGGCACAGTAGCTAAAACCGTTTTTGAAATCCAGTCACTTTTGCTGACTCCCGATATCAGTTATATCACACTGTATTTCTAGTTACATTCTTATTGAAGATGATATTTTACTTTTAAAAGTGTAACATGTAAAAGCAAATGTTACGTAGAGTAAAATGCATTGAATCGTCGTAATTTAACTTAACAGTAATTACAATGTTATAAGACAGGCACTGATTGGATCGTCTTTACAAGATTAATGGCTGCTCCAAAACCAATAGCAAGTATTGACATAACTCTTAATTTATTAAACGAAGAGTTACATCTCACAAGCCAATATAAACAAGCTTCCATTTTTGGAAAAATGCAAGTGTCAGATTTTAGAATTCGACACTCCCTTAATGGGAATATCAACGAAAAATTTAATGGCCGTTTGAGAAGTCTGTCTATCATATTTAAATTGCTACTGTCAGTAAGACAAGTGACATTTATGTTTAAATGAGTTAGCTGGCTTGAAGTGATATGTTCCAGCAATCATTGCATTTTGAACTAGATCTGAACTTCTAATTAAAGGATTTCGAACGTGCTGATAAGTACATAAGACTTTTTTCGCTTCCTCGGGAGTAAGCCTACAAACTGCTTTGTTGTTGTTTTTGTTACTGTTGTTCTTGTTTAGGGGGGTGGGGGGTAGGAAAGCGTTATGGAAAAGTTTAAAAAGATCTGAAAATGTGTTTCTCGTTGAGTTAAAGGTACAGGAAGGAATTCTAGGATAGATATATATGATTTATTTGTTAGAATGGAAATGTAAAAAAAAAAATAAAAAAAAAAAAAATAAATAAACAATGCACTTGTTAGACAGTACAGAACAATTATTTCGTTGTCGAAACATCGCGCTATTTGACCGTAGATTTTAGCACGTGCCCGAGTAAGCTGAAAGCCGGATCGTACCTCCTCCTCCTCCTCCCCCTCCTCCTTCTTCTTCTTTTCTTCTTCTTCTTCTTCTTCTTCTTCTTCTTCTTCTTCTTCTTCTTCTTTTTTATAAGAGAGGTTGGAAAAGCGGACGTGATATTATGGAAGTTTATTGTCGTAGTAGAATTTCCTTTCATACCATTCTTCTTTAGTGTGGGACAGCGTGAGTATCCCTGTGCATGTATATTGAAGAAAATAACAAACGAATTAACGTGTTTGTGTGATAATTTTCCCTCCTTTTACTGCATTTCTGTCTATGGTCTTTGTAAAAAAAAATTACGTGAGAGAGAGGTACATCCAGATATTGGAAAACATTTTCATTTATTCTGTAAATGATTTATAATTCGAAATGGCAGAAACGCCATTTGGAATCAAGAAAAGAATAACATAACTTTCAACTTTAAATTAGTACCGTTGCACGAAGTCAAGCGAACAGAAAAAGGTAACAAATACGTGAGAGAGTTACATTAATATTTTGCAACGTTTCATCACAAGAGTGAATTATACAAAACTAATTTTTATTTAACAGTGATGAAAGCTGTAGCACTCCACCAATCGCTCTTAGCGAGTAAATACCTAGCATTTCTCGGCACAAAACACGTTACTTAAAATTGAATTCAGCGACGATGAGCGAATTTTGCCTCCCATCTGAATCGGCTCTATGTCACTCGAGCTGTTCTGCCGCGCGAAGTGGCGGTGGTGGTGGTGGTGGTGGTGGTGGTGGGTTGTTTGGTTATTGCTTACTATCACGAATTCCCATGAAACTGTAAAAGTGGCTCAGTTAACTCGTACTGCTGCACTTCATAATTGTTTGAATATTAGATGTCATTCAGTCTCGCTCAGTCTGGCTATATTTTAGATTGTTATTTTTTTTTTTTTTCATTTTTATTTTCATTTGTACAAGTTCAGCTAAATCAGTTTCCAGAGGCAGGAAGGAAAAACAGGTAAAAAATGACCCGCAGTGGTGGCCCGGTGGTGGCCAATGTTGTTGGCACCTATAGCAGTGCCAGACGCACGATCATGGCTAACTTTTACTTAGATAAAATAGATAATATAAAAATTCAAGATGATTTGAAGTGAAAGAATTACCAGAAAAAATACAGTTCCTTTTACTATTAAATGAACACATTTCAAATAAAAGAGAAATTCCATACAGTGGCAATCAAGTAATACATGAGAGACCTTATGTGGTGCACTGTAGGCATTACTCAAGGTCCTTTGCTGCGTCCCTTCGGCCCCTAGCCACATCCCCTTGCGTTCCATTTACTTTACCTCATTTCAAATTCTCTTTCTTCAGTCTTACTTTCCACCCTCTCCTAACAACAATTGATTCTTAGTGCAACTGCTCTGAGGTTTTCCTCCTGTTACACCTTTCAGACCTTTTACTGGCAATTTCCGTTTCAGCGCTGAAGGACCTCATAGGTCCCAGTGTTTATTCTTTGGCCTGAATTCTATATGCAATTCAATACATGGGAGAGAGAGATAGAGCAATTCCATGTCCTAGCAAACATATATATAGAAATTATGTATAAAAATTCGTAAAGTAACTAAGTCTACGGGCATAACCAGCCTCGTTTCACTGGCAGAACTAACTCCGTTTCAGGGAATCCCTTCTCTGCCCCACCCCCTTCGGAGGGGAGGGAGAGGTAGGATGAAACCCCGTTATAAACCATCTTAGTGGTCCCCACTATAACCCTGCCAAGTTCCATGCATTTCGGATGAGCCTTTTGGCCGGGATTGAATGACGTGTTGTAAATTATAACAACATAAATTTCAGGGATAAACGTTTGAATGTGCATAAGAAAAAATTTGTTTGTATATTGTTAGTCAATTTACATTTGAATAATTATGCGGGAATGAGCAACGTACATATAATCTAAAACTCTATTTTTTATTTTATTTTAATACAAATATTTCTATACTGGTTTCTATGATATATCTATATTTTGTAAAATAGTTTCCCTCACTCATCATCCGACGCTTGTGCGGTTGCATTGCATCGTCTATGAAATTTTGGTGTTTCTACTGACCATATGGGACATAACCGGAGGAGGGAATGTTGACGATAGTTTAAACATTTACTTACATTTTCATTTTTTCACTTTTTTTTTAATTTATCTTTTTCCTATTTTTATTTTTTCACTTATCTAATTTATCTGCTTTTCCTATTTTTATTTTCTCATTTATTTAATTTATCCGTTTTCTCCTATTTTTATTTTTTCACTTATCTAATTTATCTGCTTTTCCTATTTTTATTTTTTCACTTATTTAATTTATCCGTTTTTTCCTATTATTTTTTCACTTATCTAATTTATCTGCTTTTCCTATTTTTATTTTTTCACTTATTTAATTTATCCGTTTTTTCCTATTTTTATTTTTTCACTTGTTTAATTTATCTGTTTTTCCTATTTTTATTTTTTCACTTATTTAATTTATCTTTTTTCCCATTTTTCATTCTTTCACTTATTTAATTTTATCAGTTTTTTCCTATTTTTATTTTTTCACTTATTTAATTTATCTTTTTTCTGATTTTTCTATTTTTTCACTTATTTAATCTTGTCTGTTTTTCCTATTTTTATTTTTTCCACTTATTTAATTTTATCTGTTTTTCCTATTTTTATTTTTTTCACTTATTTAATTTATCTTTTTTCTGATTTTTCTATTTTTTCACTTATTTAATCTTGTCTGTTTTTCCTATTTTATTTTTCCACTTATTTAGCCTATCTTTTTTCCTATTTTTATTTTTTCACTTATTTAATTTATCTGTTTTTCCTATTTTGATTTTTTCACTTAATTATATAATATATGTTTTTTTTCTAATAACCGATCTCTCTCTGTTTTTTCTTTCGAATAAGCACTATATTCTTTGCAAGCTTGAATTTCAAGTCTATGGGACGAGTGTCTTTGTTCCAATGAATTTCCTCGCGAATTAGTAGTAACTAATTGATATCTTGATCGTAGCTAATGATGCGCAACTCCTTTTCGTTATATATATATATATATATATATATATATATATATATATATATATATATATATATATATATGTGTGTGTGTGTGTGTATGTGTGTGTGTGTGTGTGTATGTATGTATGTATGTATGTATGTATGTATGTATGTTTGTATGTATGTATGTATTAGGCCCTCTTCACTTCATACATCTGACATCTAATGTCTGTTGCCAGTTTCTGTGAATTGCAAAAGTGATAACGAATGATTCATAAAAAAAAAAAATCATTGTTTTGGATGATGAACAACCAAGATTAATTATCTCACTCAAAGATTTACTATACAATATTTTTATGTATTTATTTGCAATAAATACTTAATTGTAAAATTGTAAAATTGGAGAACGTTATTTTACAATATCTTACCACTTATCATTGCCATTATGACCATCATAAATTAATGCTTTGCTCCGAATCTGTCTTCTAGAATTTCAAAATTTAAAGTTGCCGTGATATGTGGATTATACGGAAAAATAGCTAACAAATATCTTCGTAGATATTTAGGACCAGTTGTCATGAATGTCAGGAGTTTTGACCTCCCCATATGTAAAAAAAAAAAAAAAAAAAAAAAAAAAAAAAGCATTTTTGTTGTTGTCAGAATTGTCAGAACGTCAAGCTTTCCTGCTGTTTACGATTTTCTCATAAACGACGAAGCCCCTCATTCTAGTGACAGATAACATTATGGGAAATCGTAGCTGACATTTTACGCTGCGGTGTTAATCAAAATGTCAGCTTTATAAATGCAGTTGTTTTTGAAATGGCTGAAAATTAACTGGGGGCGTTCATTACGTAGTAACAGAGCGTTGTTAAATGTTTATTTTCAATTCGGATGTCGTAATGAATGCATCCAGCAACGCAAAAGTGCGCTCATTTAAAGCACTCGAAAGCGAGGGAAATTAGAGCAGCAAAACTGTTTAATTTGGAAGTCATTTCATAATAGAAATAGTAAAAATATGTCTTATTTCTCTAAATAACAACAGTTCTGCTTATGAATAACGATGATAGTAACGACAGCTCTTTTGCAATAAAGATATTTGATGCCATTTGACAATTAGTAGTACCTCAGTAAATCGTCATCGTAATCAACTACAAAGTTGTTAATTTCATTTAAATTTCACGACGTCAGAAAGCAGGTTAATGAATGATCCGTTCACTCTTTCCCCAACATCTTTGCACTATGTTTCTTGCTCTTCTATTTTAAGTCCTGTAGCTTGTCTTTCTACAATTTCTAATTTTACGGTAAAGGACAGATCCATTCTGTCCTGAGCTGCTATAGTATGTAAGGTTATATATATAGGTATATATATATATATATATATATATATATATATATATATATATATATATAATATATATATATATATATCTTTATTTCCGACGTTTCGTAATAATTCCTTTATTACATCATCAGGGATCTGTTAAATAATGAATAAATTACTACAAAAGTTACTGTTGTAAAAACTTAAAATTTCATAAGAAAATTAAAATTCAATACATTAAAAAAAAACATACACACAAAAAACAACCAAAGGTCTCTGGCCAACCTTATGTGGAGAGAACAAAAGACAATGATTACAAAGAAAGTTAAGTTAGGTAAAATTGAGTAGAGAAGGTTTGGGTATTTAACTTTGGGACTAGTTGTTTAATAAACAAAGACTCGAGTATAGGCAATTCGTGAGAATTAGCTGTTTGGCCTATTATACTAAAATCACTTCTTTCGATGTAAGTTTTACAAACTTTGGAATGAGCTCTGATATTAGAATGTTCTCGATTGGAGAGCCTACAACCAGTACGAAAGCTAATTCCCCGATGGGAATCGATTCTGACCCTCAGTAATCTCTTCGTGGATCCGACATATGTCCCTGAGTTACACTTAGGGCAAGTATACTTATACACCACGTTAGTGGACAAAAAAGGGCTTAATCGATCCTTATGGTTAAAAAAAGAACCAATTGTTAACTGATTTTTGGGAATTAATTTTAAATTGATCGCGGCATAGTTATTATTGATAATTTGTAAAAAAAGAAAAAACGTTTTCTAAAAGAGTCATCGTGTAGAAAGGGAAATTTGGCGCAAACTTTTAAAATGGGTACTGTTGGAGGTATCATGACATCAGTGAATTGTTTGTTAAGAAATATGCGGAGTTGTTTAAAATTTTAAATAAGCTACGCGGGAAGCAGTGATTCATAAAATATTCAGAGAGAAAATTAATTTGCTGGTGAAAGGAATGCCAGTTCGATGTAATGAAAAAAGCCCTGTGGAGGAGAGTAAATACAGAATTAAGTTTGAAATTGTAAAAACAAGAGCTGTAGTAGTTGCATCCTAAACAAGTAAACGTCATTTTCCCAAGACAAGCTTTTTAAACAAACTAACGGTGTAGCCATGGGCTCCCCTTTGGCTCGAACGTTTGCCAACATCTTCATGTGCTCGCTGGAAGAGCGCATGTTAGATGAATGTCCCCTTAGGTTTCACCCGCTTTTTTATGTTAGGTATATTGATGATACCTTCGCCCTATTTAAAAATGATTTTGATATCGACCCGTTCTTAGCATTTGCCAATTCTATACATGATAACAATAGGCTTACTGTGGAAAAAGAAGTGAATAGTCAATTACCTTTTCTAGACTTCTTGTTACCGGAAATGATGATTCTTTTAATACTACTTCTGTCTTTAGGAAAAAGATGTTTACTGGTTTAGAATGCAACTTCTACAGCTCTTGTTTTTACAATTTTAAACTTAATTCTGTATTTACTCTTCTCCACAGGGCTTTTTTTCATTACATCAAACTGGCATTCCTTTCACCAGAAAATTCGTTTTCTCTCTGAATATTTTATGAATAACTGCTTTCCACGTAGCTTATTTTTTAAACAACTCTATATTTCTGGTGAAAGAAGTTCACTCTCGATATGGTTCGGAAGTCACGTAAAGCCGTTGGTCCCGTTGCTGAATAACCACTGGTTCCAGGCAACGTAAAAACACCTTACAAACAACAAAACAAAAAAAACAAAAAACAAACAAACAGTCACTGGCCCGGTGCAGTAGCCAAGAGAAAATAGTTATCAGAAAAATAGAGAAAACTCTTATCTAAATTGAATGCAACTGATGCAGCAATAACTTTCTACAATACCCGTTTGAAAGACGGTCTACTACTACTACCCACGTATATTACCGTCACATTTGGAATGAGGTACTGGAATTCACGAGAATCCGAATGGTACGAGGTCATGGCTTGATTCACAACCATTTTAAAAATCGTTGATCAAGTTTACCTTCCCAAATTGCTCTGTCCCCGATGTGTGTATGTGTGTGTGTGTGTGTCATTTTAAGCTCCAAATGAGGCAGATCTGCTCAACTGACAAGTCCGTCTTTTTTGAGCAGGAATTGTTGCAGTAAACTAATATATCTAGTCTGAAATGGACCTGGTTTTGACATCCCCCTACTTTCGATTGTAGGATCCTTACTCAGCTGACAGTGACACGGGATTCGTATGGTTCCATATATTCAAGCGACTTTGTAGCTGTAGTGCACGTAATTTTTACATACGTGTAAACGTACATCTGCTGAACAGCATAGTGTTGTGTATGTATGTATGTATGCATGTATATATATAATATATATATATATATATATATATATATATATTATATATATATATATATATATATATATATATATATATATACATACATACATACATACATAATGATCGTTAATTAATGTATTTTAAACTGCTAAAATGATTCGTGTACGAATACAGTATTAAAAGTAAAAACTCTGAACTTTCCATACATTGATTCTCTCCGTTGCATTTGTCGGTATTGTTTATAATATATTCGTCAGGTTCCAAATTTTTGTGATTGAGTTACTCGGAAATAGGAAATTAATGAAGGTAGGAATTCATAATCTGGCCTTTTTTTTCACATGCGAATCAACATTAGTATTTCACATTTACCGAAGTAAAGGTTACCTTTTAATGTATGCAGGTATAATAACTGAAACGACACTGAAAGTGGAAATAATTTACAAAATGGACACTTGAATGGAACAGACACAAATTTTACGGTTCCTTTAAATTGCAATGCACGTATTCGATAGGTAAGCGCAGTTATGTATAAACTTGAATTGATATTTCGAGCGAAATAGAAAGGAAAGCACGGCGAATGTTTTTTCTTTATGTTACTTAAGATAGTGATGCATCTTGTTTTGGAGGTGGTTTCATTCCCTTTCGAAGAAAATATCAACAGTACAATCATATCAGTGCTTCATTTAGATGAATACTAATACATTCATAGTCATCCGAAAGCGCCTCAGTGGCGTGGTCGGTGTGGCCGCGAGTTCCATTCTCAGACATTCCATAGTGGTGCGAGAGATGTGTTTCTGGCGATAGAAGTTCACTCTCGACGTGATTCGGAAGTCACGTAAAGCCGTTGGTCCCGTTACTGAATAACCATTGGTTCCATGCAACGTAAAAAAAACACCACACAAACACAAACAAAAACATAGTCAACTGAATTCATACTATTCAATTGAGGTGTTTTTTTTATAAGTGAAAAACACCATGCAAACACAAACAAAAACATAGTCATCTGAATTCATAGTAGTGAACTAAGTTTTTTTTTTTTTTTAACGGATACGAGTGCTTAGACGGTAACCTTAAAAATAAACACATGATTTTGTTTCTTACATTCCTACGAATTGAGTAAAAATAGTCGGAGTTTTCCGCCACATGTTTCTAACTAACTAAAAAAAAAAGAAAACAAAGAAAAAACCATTAGTATAATGCAGAATGTCGTCGTGTGAGATACACCTCACTTGTTCAGGAGCTACCGTCAGATTGCTCATTTTCTTGACGAAAGGCCATAGTGTTTTATAAATGGAATGGGTGGGTGTTCTTGCCATATATATATATCTATAATTGTGTGTGTGTTTGTGTATGTGTATCTATGTATATATATATATATATATATATATATATATATATATATATATATATAATATATATATATATATATATGCAGTGACCACAATTTTTAGAAAAAAGACTTTTACTGGACTAGGGACAAATTTTTACAGCTTTCGTAGTTTTAACTTTAAAGTAAACGTTTTATATACACTCTTCCACAGGGCATATTCTCTCTCCTCTAGCTGGTCTGAATTTCACAATGAGATTACTCTTTTACAACAGTACTTCACCGATAACTGCTATCCAGTTAAGGTTTTCTTCAAATACCTAACCAAGTTTTTAATTAATAAATTAATAGAGAAAAATAACAAACCAACTGCTCCTAGAATGCCTTTCTTTGCTAGTGTCCCGTTTATCAGTGATACAACGTTTTATACCAAAAAAAAGCCAACTAATCTTGAGAAACCCATTAACTATTGGGTCTTTATTTAGATATAAAGAAAAGCTGAGCCCTCTTCTGACTTCCAATGCGGTCTATTTATTTTCGTGTCCCAAATGTAGTTTGGGAAATTATGTCGGGGCCTCACGTAGGCTTCTTAAGTCCGCATTGATTGCCACAGGGGGTGAGTTATAGAACAGGTGTCCGGTTGTCTTCACTAGAATTCTCGATCATTCGTGAACATTCAAAAAAAATGCAAATTCAATATAGAATACAAACACTTTAAAGTCATTACACGGGCTTCTTCTCCTCAAGAGCTTGCTGTTTTCGAATCGCTTTTCATAAAAACAATAGTTCCAAAATTAAACAATCAAACTACCGCTACCCCTCTTTATCTGGCATAACTATGTTTACTTGGAAACCATTTCCTTCTTCTTCTGTCACTCGTCTTCTCCCTTTCACTTGAGATGGTAATTTTCTTAGCATTGTAGTAGGTTTTTCTATGAATTTTATATGTATGTTAGTTATTAGGATGAGTCTTTTTATTATATTTATGTGTATTAATCCTTTTTACAGCCGTGATGATGGGGCTGGACTCCGAAACGTCGCTTAATAAAGCCTTTTTAAATTACCAGAAGACGTCTCCTTTGCTTCCTTGAGAATATATCTCGAACGACTGCTGTTTTCCTGATATATATATATATATATATATATATATATATATATATATATATATATATAT
>NC_087205.1:23970115-23977615 GCF_015104395.2 Macrobrachium nipponense | reverse complement strand
ACGATAAAGGGAAAGCTTGAACTGCAGAGAAATAAAATAAAAAACGATGTTACCTAATAACATATTAATCATACAGTTGTGAAATGGAAAAGTATCTTTAGATTTTTAATATCGTCGTCTGGAAAAATTCGTTAGTATCAGAAGTAATGAAGTGCCTCTATAATTTCGTCGAAGAATTTCTCTCTCTCTCTCTCTCTCTCTCTCTCTCTCTCCTCTCTCTCTCTCTCTCTCCACTCACACACACACACAGCTAAATTTTTCCAATGAAACTGTCGACGTATAGAAAGTGCAAGTCAGTAATTCGGCCTAATATCTTAAACATGTCTGAGAATTCAATTATGGCTCCGATAGGTCAAGCTAAGGAACCCCTTCTCTCTCTCTCTCTCTCTCTCTCTCTCTCTCTCTCTCTCTCTCTCTCTCTCTCTGTCTCTGTCTCTCTCTCTTTTAAACCTACGGAAGGTTAAGACATCTTTGATTTCGAATTTTCACTCCATAATTAATTTCGAACGGGTACAAAAGGATTGCGGAATACAGCATTGAATATATATATATATATATATATATATATATATATATATATATATATATAATATATATATATATATATATAGGATGTATATGTGCGTGTGTGATATATATGTATGTGTGTGTGTATAATTATTAATGCCACGAATATCGCTCAATATCCATTCCTAAGCCACGTTTTTATGAATTATAAATGATTCTTAAGAATTATTAGAAAGATTCTTAAGAAATAACATAAATATTACTCTGAATGAAAAGAATGTCAGATTCATAAGATAAATGACGAAGCGAGCATAGCTAGGATTAATCGTGATGCTCTCAGAAAATATTTTAAACCATGGAACGCTGATACTACGAGAGGGTAGTAAGAATTAAGATGACATGAGATGGCAGTGATGTCATCATATTGATAAACACTGTAACCTGAAGGCTAATTTGTTTTAACAGAACGCAGTTCGCTTGCGATATTTTTATCTGTTGTAGCTTGATGTTAAAGGCGAATTTGATTGACACAGTAAAGAAAACACATCGAAGCTAAAAATAAAAAATCACGGTTCTTTATATATTTGAACAAAGCATAGATCACAATGGATTTTATTTATTACATACGCAGAAAAAGGTTTACAATATTTCAGCAAAATAGTCGTAATTACAACTCACATAATTATTCTAAAGAAAAAGCATTACAATATTCAGTTATAGACAAAAAATAGGTGGAATTCGTACAAAAAAAACAACAACATAATTATGCCCTCCAAAAAGTTACAATATTATTCCAAGAACATAGGCATTGACATATTAAGTAGATTGTAAAACTTTACCAAACCTTGGAAATCATAAACTGCGTAGTTTCAAAATAAAAGTAAATAAATAAAAATAAATAAATAGTTACCAAGTGCATAGTACAAAGCAAGATGTAAATTTTAAACCTTGTAAAAATGTACAAAGATATAAACCAATATTGTTCATGATCATAAACCACAAACCGCATGTACTAAGAAAACATGTTCAATAATTAACCATGAATGGTGAATACCTCAAACTAGTAAAGGATTATTTTGAGAAAAAAAAATATTTTAGGCTTCATAAACTTACGCAAAGAAATATGGTTATTGAAATTAACCAAAAATCATGGAAATCATAATCGTAAACTAAGTAAAAGATTCCAATTCCTTAACCAAAGGAGAGAAAATAATAAACACGTAACATTCTACATACCAAAAGGGATGACAAAAAAAAAAAAAAAAAAAATCCTACATACACATCGGAACGCCAATGTCGCACCTCACTTGACATTAACACGGACTAACTGATAGAGAACAGAATTTTCCATGGACACTGATTGCTGTAAATACCTTTAGATATGCATCAAATGAAATGTCACTGGCGGACATTGCTCCAGGGACGCTTTTACTCAACCACCAGGCAGATCGATATTTTTCAGCTTTTCCCATGAAATTGGTCGCGCTATTTTGTATACAGAAGTTGAATTGGTCATGCTATTTTTTATGCAAATTGATCATGCTATTTTGTATACAAAAGTTGAACTGGTCATGCTATTTTGTATGCAAACTGGTCATGCTATTTTGTATACAGAAGTTGAACTGGTCATGCTATTTTATATGCAAATTGGTTATGCTATTTTGTATGCAGTAGTCGAATTGGTCATGCTATTTTGTATACTATGTTGAATTGGTATGCAGAAGTTGAATTGGTCATGCTATTTTGTATTCAGAAGTTAAATTGGTCATGCTATATTGTATGCAGAAGTTGTATTGGTTATGATATTGTGTATGCAGAAGTTGAATTGATCGTGCCATTTTGTATGCAGAAGTTGAATTGATCGTGCCATTTTGTATGCAGAAGTTGAATTGGTCATGCTATTTTGTATACAGAAGTAATAATAATAATAATAATAATAATAATAATAATAATAATAATAATAATAATAATAATAATAATACAAAAGTTGAACTGGTCATGCTATTTTATATGCAAATTGGCTATGCTATTTTGTATGCAGTAGTCGAATTGGTCATGCTATTTTGTATACTATGTTGAATTGGTCAAAAAATAGCATGACCAATTCAACTTCTGTATACAAAATAGCGCGACCAATTTCATGGGAAAAGCTGAAAAATATCGATCTGCCTGGTGGTTGAATAAAAGCGTCCCTGGAGCAATGTCCGCAAGTGACATTTCATTTGATGCATATCAGGTATTCAACCCAATTGTAGGGGAAGACGGTCAGGTACTTGGAGGTCGTCATCCAGCAACTGATCACCACAACGACAGTAATCAACAGCCTGAGATTGGAGCTACAGAGGCAAAAAGTAAGAAATGGACAAGAGAAGAAAATAAGGAAATATGGAGATGCTACATCAGAAGCAACCCGACGGAGAGAGGATATAGAAGAAGATTGGTCAACATCTGGAATGAGAGGAATAACACCCCCCAAACAGAGCAGAGGCTGGCAGACCAAGTAAGGAACATAAAGAAAAAGAACTGGCTCTCCCCAACAGAAAGAGAAGAACTGGAAAGGGAAATGTCAAACGACAACGAATTACACGAAGACGAACTGAGAGACGATGCCACAGAAGACGACAGGAAGGATGAGGTATCAAACAACGGCACACGAAGAAACACCGACGAAGTAACAGAGAGGACGGAATGGGTAGAAAAGATTAGACAATGGATGGAGCCAGATACAGAGAGAACAAAGATACCCTCCATGAAAGCCTACAACACCAAGAAATTAAGGGAGAAAACAAATGAGGTCAATGAAATAATGGGCCCAATACACACCACCAGTATCACAGAAACAAATAACTTGACATATGCAGGAGCAAGATTAGTAGCAGAACTGATGGGGATTCGAACAACAACACCACCGTCACAACCAACCCAACAGAAACCAAAACAGCAACCTCCTTGGAAAAGGCGCCTGGAAAAGCAAATCATGGTGATGAGATCTGACTTGAGTAAACTGAAAGAGATGGCAGAAAAAAGGCTAAGAAGCAAGAAAACAAGGGAGGAACTCAACGAGAAATACAAAGTACAAGAGAGGGGACTAAACAACACAATAGAAGATGTAAAACAGAGGCTTAAGGCCAAAGCACACAAGATCCAACGGTACATGAACAGGAATAAGGGATACCAACAGAACAAACTATTCGGCACCAACCAGAAAAGACTATACAGCCAACTAAGAGGGGAAGACAACCACCCAGAAATTCCTGAAGCCGAACCAAGTAAGAGACTCTGGGAAAACATATGGAGCAATCCGGTATCACACAACAAACATGCAACATGGCTCCAGGAAGTCAAGGAAGAAGAAACATGGAGAATAAAACAAAGATTCACAGAGATCACGACAGACACAGTCAGACACCAACTAAAGAAAATGCCAAACTGGAAAGCCCCAGGTCCCGATGAAGTCCATGGATACTGGCTCAAAAACTTCAAGGCCCTACACCCACGAATGGCAGAAAAACATTGTATCTCAAATCACCAAGCACCCAAATGGATGACCACAGGAAGAACATCCTTAGTACAAAAAGACAAGAGTAAGGGAAATATAGCCAGTAACTACAGGCCTATCACCTGCCTACCAATAATGTGGAAGTTACTAACAGGTATCATCAGTGAAAGGCTATACAACTACCTAGAGGAGACAAACACCATCCCCCACCAACAGAAAGGCTGCAGAAGGAAGTGTAGGGGCACAAAAGACCAGCTCCTGATAGACAAAATGGTAATGAAGAACAGTAGGAGAAGGAAAACCAACCTAAGCATGGCATGGATAGACTATAAGAAAGTCTTCGACATGATACCACACACATGGCTAATAGAATGCCTGAAAATATATGGGGCAGAGGAAAATACCATCAGCTTCCTCAAAAATACAATGCGCAACTGGAATACAATACTTACAAGCTCTGGAATAAGACTAGCAGAGGTTAATAATCAGGAGAGGGATCTTCCAGGGCGACTCACTGTCCCCACTACTCTTCGTAGTAGCAATGATTCCCATGACAAAAGTACTACAGAAGATGGATGCCGGGTACCAACTCAAGAAAAGAGGCAACAAAATCAACCATCTGATGTTCATGGACGACATCAAGCTGTATGGTAAGAGCATCAAGGAAATAGATACCCTAATCCAAACTGTAAGGATTGTATCTGGGGACATCAGGATGGAGTTTGGAATAGAAAATGCGCCTTAGTCAACATACAAAAAGGCAAAGTACGAGAACTGAAGGGATAAAGCTACCAGATGGGAGCAACATCAAACACATAGATGAGACAGGATACAAATACCTGGGAATAATGGAAGGAGGAGATATAAAACACCAAGAGATGAAGGACACGATCAGGAAAGAATATATGCAGAGACTCAAGGCGATACTCAAGTCAAAACTCAACGCCGGAAATATGATAAAAGCCATAAACACATGGGCAGTGCCAGTAATCAGATACAGCGCAGGAATAGTGGAATGGACGAAGGCAGAACTCCGCAGCATAGATCAGAAAACCAGGAAACATATGACAATACACAAAGCACTACACCTAAGAGCAAATACGGACAGACTATACATAACACGAAAGGAAGGAGGGAGAGGACTACTAAGTATAGAGGACTGCGTCAACATCGAAAACAGAGCACTGGGGCAATATCTGAAAACCAGTGAAGACGAGTGGCTAAAGAGTGCATGGGAAGAAGGACTAATAAAAGTAGACGAAAACCCAGAAATATACAGAGACAGGAGAAAGACAGAAAGAACAGAGGACTGGCACAACAAACCAATGCACGGACAATACATGAGACAGACTAAAGAACTAGCCAGCGATGACAATTGGCAATGGCTACAGAGGGGAGAGCTCAAGAAGGAAACTGAAGGAATGATAACAGCGGCACAAGATCAGGCCCTAAGAACCAGATATGTTCAAAGTACGATAGACGGAAATAACATCTCTCCCATATGTAGGAAGTGCAATACGAAAAATGAAACCATAAACCACATAGCAAGTGAATGCCCGGCACTTGCACAGAACCAGTACAAAAAGAGGCATGATTCAGTGGCAAAAGCCCTCCACTGAAGCCTGTGCAAGAAACATCAGCTACCTTGCAGTAATAAGTGGTACGAGCACCAACCTGAAGGAGTGATAGAAAACGATCAGGCAAAGATCCTCTGGGACTATGGTATCAGAACGGATAGGGTGATACGTGCAAACAGACCAGACGTGACGTTGATTGACAAAGTCAAGAAGAAAGTATCACTCATTGATGTCGCAAAACCATGGGACACCAGAGTTGAAGAGAAAGAGAGGGAAAAATGGATAAGTATCAAGATCTGAAAATAGAAATAAGAAGGATATGGGATATGCCAGTGGAAATCGTACCCATAATCATAGGAGCACTAGGCACGATCCCAAGATCCCTGAAAAGGAATCTAGAAAAAGTAGAGGCTGAAGTAGCTCCAGGACTCATGCAGAAGAGTGTGATCCTAGAAACGGCACACATAGTAAGAAAAGTGATGGACTCCTAAGGAGGCAGGATGCAACCCGGAACCCCACACTATAAATACCACCCAGTCGAATCGGAGGATTGTGATAGAGCAAAAAAAAAAAAAAAAAAAAAAAAAAAAAAAAAAATAAAAAAAAAAAAAAAAAAAAAAAAAAAAAAAAAAATAATAATAATAATAATAATAATAATACTCATAATAACATGAGTCATGAAATGGAGAAACAAATCCACAGTTATGTATGTGTACCAGTACATATTTAAGAAACAAAGCTAAACAGATGGGCTTTCGAGAATTAAAACGATTTCCCTTTTCAAAAGAGGAATCCTATAGATGCGAAAGGTCTCTGTTTAGCTTTATTTTTTAAATATATTTGCACCCATACATAAATGTGCATTTCCTTCTCCAGCAACAATATTAACAGTAATTTTATTTTATACTAACGAATAATTTTGAATGTGTGCTTCTTCCAATCAGGCGTTCTTTATAAGTCACAGCGGTGCTCAAGTTCCAAATTATTTTATGACTTGTGTGGGTTAGTTGGCAGCGGTCTTGCCTTTCAGTTGGAAGAACTGGGTTTGATCCTGATGTGAGTTAAGATATTTATACAATATATATATATAATATATATATATATATATATATATATATATATATATATATATATATATATATATATATATACAGATATGAATAACTTGATCACGAAGTATATAAAACGTGATGCTATGTATAAATTAAGGTTTTTTTGCCACGAAGGAAAAAATGAAAAAGCGAGATAGCCAAGTACTTTCGGTCCTGTTCGGAGCCTTTACTGAGGCCTCAGTAAAGGGTCCGAACAGGACCGAAAGTACTTGGCTATCTCGCTTTTTCATTTTTTCCTTTGTGGCAATAAAACCTTTATATATACATATATATATATATACGTATATATATATATATATATACATACATATATATATATATATATATATATATATATATATATATATATATATATATATATATACAGAGCAACGATATCAGCGCAATACTATGTTAGGTAGAGTACCAATTGCAACTTTTTGTTTATGGATTTGTACAGTTAGTTTGGACAAAACCTCTCATAAATTGATTCCACTTGTCTGCTGCAAAGAATTTCAAGTCAAATAACTATTATGATCCGTCAGAAATGTGTATTGGTCCCGTTGCTGAATAACCACTGGTTGTATGCAACGTAAAAACACTATAGAAACAAACAAACAAACAAACAAAAAAATTGTATTTTGACAAGGCCAAGTTTCGGCCAATCAAAAGTGGTCCCTCAAAGAAATGGAAAGAAACTGAACACATGAATTTCACCTCTTATTCGACAGATACGGGTTAACAATTCAGGAAGTGCTGACCAGGTTAAAAAAAAAATTGCCGAATTAAATAAGAGAATTCCACATCCTGAAAGGGAAAGATTTGG
>NC_087205.1:23962615-23965115 GCF_015104395.2 Macrobrachium nipponense | reverse complement strand
CTTGGATAATCATATCTGGCTTAGAGACACACAGCGGCCACAATTTTACGGGCTCAGCACATTTCTGCAGAGAGGCGCGTTGCATTGCGAGGGTATATTGGCATCCCTCGGGGGGATAGTGGCATGGAAGGTACCACTGGCCTCCCTCGAGAGATAGTGCAGGGATGGGCACTAGTGTATACCTTGGGAAGGGGTCCTCAGACACTGTTCAAGGGGAGATGGGGGATAACTGCTGGTATGCTTCGGGCTGTTCTGCCGCTCGACTGAGGGGTTGTTCTCACGGGGGGGGAGAAATTTTTTTTTCTCAGTGTGGGTGAACTCCCCCTTTTTCTTTTTTTTTCTTTTTTCTTTGTGTTGGGGTATGGATTTGGCCTTGACATTGGATGCTAAGATATCAGCTGATTGATTAGTTGATGAAGTGAAATGCCCGTAGAGTCTTTTTTCTAGAAAAGATATTTTTTTTTCTCTCTTGGAGGAAGAGAAAAGGAAATAAAAAGAGATTTTTCTTTTCTGTGAATGCGGGGAAAAGTAGTTAACATGCACGGCATGTGTTATGTGTTTCTTTGTGCCTTGAAAGACACAAATATAAGGGGGATACACAGATTATTTTTTTTATTGTGTTGGAGAAATTACTTTGAAATGCCGATGATTGGTGTTGTATCTGTGTTGTGTGGCAATGGTGTTATGTCATGGTGTTGCATGCTGGAGAAATTGTATGTCATAGGATTCAGCAATACTAGTGTATGCTATTTGAATTTCACCCTTACTTGAGATTTTTGCAAGAGAATTATTGCTATGAAGAGTTATTATTATTATTAATAATTGTTATACTTGAGATGTGTCACGGGAGGTTTGCTTAAGTATAATTATCATTACAGGAGAATTGTTTTGCGAGAGATTTGAGATATTTCATGGGAGATTATTCAATAATTATTACAGATAATTATTCAAGGAGAATTATTACAATGAATTCATGGGAGAAGTCTAGTGTTAATTATTTGTTGAGTTTTTGTAACTTTGGAGAATATTTTCAGTGATTCACGGGGATGAGTTTTGCTGAATCTTGATGAATCTGACTGAATCTTGGTGAATTGTGTGGAATCTTGCTGAACTTTTGCTGAATTTTTTGCTGAATTTTTGGAGAATGGACAAGCATTAACATTGGTGATATTTTTTGTACTGATACTGATGATTTTGATGATAGCAATTTTTTTGATGATTTTGTGATAATGATATTTCTGATACTGATTTTTTATGTAATAATACGTGGGCGTTGTAATGCTATCAAGGGAGGTGAAATCTTTTTTTGATTTTGGGAGGAACTAACAACACATTATTTCTTTTGTTTTCCTTTTTTTTATGAGTTCAGCAGATAATTGCTTGACATCTAGTGAGTTACGGGAGATAGTGAACAATACCGTTGATTTTTCTTTTCTCCTTTTTTGTAAATTAGCCATCGCTGACACAAGTTTTTTTTACCAAGGGTGAATTTGAGTTTATTTTTTCTCTCCAGTTGGTGTGAATATTTTTTAATATCTCAGTTCGTGACTTAGGAGTTATTGTTCGCGGAACGTTGGTTACATGTTTTAGCTATTTGATGCTATAGAGTAATATATGGGAGAATTTTTTTGCATGTTTTGAATGCATACGTAATGGCACTACATTTTTTCTCTGGATATTTGTGTTCCAGAAATTGTGAGTTTTCTTGCACAATACATTAGTTGTATTTGTGACAACTTTGTGAGAGATAGGAAACTTGGTTAAGTTTTCTAGTGGCCTATGTCGTAGTGCATATGGAGAAGTCTTGGGTAAGACACTTTGAACTTGGAGTTCTGTTATAATGACTTGTGGCACATGGGTGATTTTTTCTAGAATTTTCTAGACAGTTTTATATGCCGAGTTTTTGCCCTTTTTTTTAGCAGTTATGCTAAACGTAGAGAGTTTATAGTTTTGACTATAACATTGAGTTATTCTTTGGAGGTATTTGGATTTGGAGAATTGGGGTTATAATTGAGATATATTTGGAGTTATAATTGGAGGTATATATTAATTTTGGAGTTATATAGATTATGGGTATATGGGAGATATATGTTTTTGGCCATTTTTGATATTTGCCAATGTGATATGAGCTATGTTTAGTTCAATTATTTTGCAGCCATCTTTGTTGCAAATGGAGACAATTTTTTGGAGATTATGGGGCAATATTGGGAGTATGTGAGTTAGTTGCCTTGAGTGCACATTTTTGTTTTTGGAGATGGGATTTCATTTTTTGATATTCCTTTTGGAGATATATATTTTTGGAGCCTTGTTTGTTCCACATGGAGTATTGGGGAAATAGAGGTAAATATTTTGTATTTGCCGAAATAGAGGTGATTATTCTCTATTCCTGGAGTGGTGTTTTTTTTACTGACATGTGGCTATCGGAGAAATAAGAGAATAATATAATGGGGTTGGTTATTAACCAAATGGAGGAAATATTTTATAACCGGAGTGGGTGTTA
>NC_087205.1:23931409-23962115 GCF_015104395.2 Macrobrachium nipponense | reverse complement strand
TTTACAGCAAATTCTGTTGTGATCATATTCTTGGACAGCTGAGAAAGGAAGCGAGGATTAGGAAAAGTATTCATTGGCAAATCAAAAGGAAAATATTTGAACAATTTTGGCTAAGTAGAAATACCTACAAGTGTAATGTTTATTCAAACACCATTCAAGACAATGACAAACCATGAACAAAACCGTGTGGAAATATCTGGTAGCCTAAAGGTAATATCAAGTGATCTAACAGTTTAAAATAATAAACTTTGGAAAGTATATTTATGGCACTTAAGATCGGAGACGGCTACCCATGTTACAGAGGCTATGGCACAGATCCAAATGGGAGAAGAACACAGTCGAAATAACCTAAAACGCTTTGTTATGATGGGCTCATCTTTAGATCCGGATAAAGTTCAAAAAGAAATTCTGAATGCAGGAATGAGAACAAAGGGAACAATTAAATTTAACTCAAAGGAGACACGCAACATGACGGTGGCAAATAAACCGTGACACAAAAGGAGAAAATAAAAGGCAACACAAACGATAACAAGGTCTCATCCCCACCCACAGCCCCCCTCCCCCACCCCCTACCCAAAAAGTAGGTGCAGAATATTAAGACATAAAAAGTGAATTAGCGCTGACAAAACTTAGTAATGCTGTATTAAACAATTTAGATATCCTCAGAAATATAAAGAAATCAGTCTCCCCTAATTCTCTATTGTGCAGACTATCAGGCGGCTGCAAGCTTCTAGTAAAAGTTTCTTCCCCTTTACTGCCAAGCTTTGGAATTCACCCAACTTCTGTTCTCTCCGATTTCAATGACCCTCCATCCATCAAGAAACCGGTCGCACCCTTGAAAACGTCCCCTTTTTTATTTTCCGGAGGCTGTTTCATGTCTTGGGCTAGAAAAGGGTTAGGTGCGGTACGTTTTTAAAAAAAACCAGTGCCTTCCGCTAGGACTGAATATAAGGGAGTCAACGCAGCGATGCTGTTTTTTTTCAAAACATTGGCTTTTAGCAAGTTGTTACCAATCCATTTTTCTCTTCTGATTTTTTTACGTTATTTATGATTTAATGGTTAGAATTACGTATTTCGAAGGTAAAATTTAATTTTCCGTGACGTAAAAAAAACTACAAGTCATTAGCTTAACAAAAAGTATTTTTGACGAAGAAAAATAAACGATTTCAATGCAATTCATTTGTATAAATAAGCTGGATATGTTTTATAACCTTATTTTCATAATAAAACATAAACAGGCAAAGTGAAGAATTTTATTGCTCAGTGTCGTGGCCTGTGGTCGGACAAGCCACGGAGAGTTGCCAGATGTCACCAGAAAGCCACACTAGTAGATGAAATTCCTCAAAACGGCAACACCGGAGTCAAGCCAAGAACTGAGGCACTTGGGGACATTCAGCGCTGAGGACAACGTAACCTCCGAGTTCGAGTGGTTGGACAGCAAGATAAAGATCCTCCAGAAAATAAAGAGAATGAAATACAAGGATTGAAAGGGGAAACTGGAAGAAAACTCCACAGTTGTACAAAGACGCAAGAGACAGCCATAAGTAGCAAGATGGAAGGAATGAACCAGGCACAGAGGTAAAGTAAAAGGCTATAAAAGCGGATTCAACTATAGTACATTCAAATCAACCGTGCATCTGATGTCTAGGCCCGTACCATACAATGCTCTTGATTGGCTGTTGATAAGCCAGTCACAGGACTGAAAACTCTCAGTCTCTCTCTCAAGAGCTCACATAGGCAGGATGTTATTTTCCACCTCTCCTAGGGGATACTTTTGAAAGACGTAGTATCTCTCAGGAGAGATGGAACGTACATCCTGCCTATGTGGACTCTCGAGAGAGACTGAGAGTTTCCAGCCCTGTGACTGGTTTATCAACAGCCAATCAGGAGCGTCGTAAGGTACGGGCCTAGACCTCAGATGCACGATTGAAGTGAATCTATTGTAGTGAAGGCTATAGGACCCCACATCCTCCTCCCAGCAGTGCTATATAATGCCAGACTTCAAGTGACCATTATTTGATAATGATTTTCTCCATACTTCACTCGCGTTTATTAATGTGTCGACGCTGAAACTTTGACCTGATTAATCGGAATATCATTTGGTCAGAATCCTCCAAGATTAAGTCTATTGATTATCATCATAGAGATCCGGTAATCTAATGTACTCGTGTCGCTAATTGATTGTTAGGGTGAACCAGACGATGACATTTGAACGTAGGATGCAAAGCCCTGTTCTGACAGCCCATTTTTTTTTTTTTTTTTATGGATTTCGTGCAAATGGTTAAAAGGAAGCAATGGACATTGATCATTTATCTTTCTCATTATTAGAATGTGATGTTGATGTGAAGACTTACATACATGAAGAATGTTGTGCCACATTATGTATAACTTTTTCTAAAGAGAGAGAGAGAGAGAGAGAGAGAGAGAGAGAGAGAGAGTAGAGCGAATTGGATAATAATGAAATGATATATGTCTGACCATATCACCGATTTCCTCTCTCTCTCTCTGTCTGTCTGTCTCTGTCTGTCTCTCTCTCTCTCTCTCTCTCTCTCTCTCTCTCTCTCTCTCTCTCTCTCATGTCTGGCCGGTATCCATAAAGAGACAAACTAGGACTGCCTCCATCAGACTTTGAATTCCAGAAATATTGTTAATCTATCTGTCACATTAATTTCCTTGGCTGCGCCCTCTCGCCTCCCCTCCCCCTCACTCCCCCCTCCCACCCCCTACGCCCCTCCCCCCCAAAAAAAAAAAAAAAACGGTTTACGCAGGGTGGTCCCTAAACATCTTGGAGGAATACTAGTTCATTTAGTATTCCTCCAAGTGAAACACCCTTTCCATCTTCTCTCTTCCATGTTTTATGACGTTTGTTTATGGGTATGGATATGGTATGGTATGGATATGGATACGGGTATGGAATTGATATGGGTATGGGTATGGGTATGGGTATGGGTATGGGTAGGGTATGGGTATGGGTATGGGTATAGGTATGTGTATGGTAAGGATATGGGGATAAGTATCGGTACAGGTATGGGTATGGTAAAGATATACGGATGGGTATCGGCACGGGTATGGGTATGGTACAGATATGGGTATAGGTATCGGTATGGGTGTGGTATGGACATCTTACAAATATGGGTACGGGTATGGGTATAGCACAGATATGTGGATGGGTATGGTATGGACATAGGATGGGTATAGGAATGAGTATGGGTAAGGGTATGGTACAGATATGGGATGGGTATAGGAAAGGGTAAAGGTATAGTACCGATATGGGATGGGTAAAGGAATGGGTAAGGGTATGGTACAGATATGGGAAGTGGTATAGGAATGGTTAAGGTATGGTACAGATATGGGTTGGTATAAGGTATGGTAAAGATATGGCTATGGTATAGGAAAGGGTATAGGTATGGTACAGATATGGGTATGGGTATGGTAAGGCTATGGGTATGACACAGATATAGCCATGGGTATGGTACGGCCATGGGTATAGTAGGTATGGGAAAGGTGCAGATGTGGGTATGGGTACGATACAGATATGGGTATAGGTATAGGTATGGGCATGGTACAGATATGGGAACTAGCAAATGCGAGTAAAATATTATTACTCCCATCATTGGACTTTTGCGATGCAGTGGATATATTAGATCTCCACCCGAAACGAGAGAGTTCTCATTGCTGAATCGAATTTGCTGAGTCACGCTCGCTGATGCGGGACAGGTAACGACTGAAATTACATTTCGCCATTAAATTGTCGATCATATTGTGACAGATCCCCTTTTCAGAGCTCTGGCATTGCTTCAGCCTTCTCCGAGTCCCAAGAGACGCAGATGAATGTTGATAGGCACAAAGAAAATGTATAAAAATATATTGGCAGACAAGAATAAATGCACATTTACCTTATTTGTCATACTGTCTCATCAATAATGCTTCTATACAACTTCCGTGTTACAATTTAGCCCAATAACTCATAGTTATCCCTATGCAGAGAAACAATGATATCTCTCACCTGTGCTTTCGGAATCTTTCCTTCATCCAGACATACATTACACACCCTTGTCAGCCTTGCAATTACAAATTTTACTCGAATAATACAACAGGCTTATGTTCTTGTAAACTCGTGGTAGCTTTCTTTTGTTTTACTTTTTTTAAATTGCGATTCTGATGCCATCAATCATTACTTCCATTCTTCATGTTTACCACACGAACACACAAATATATATAATATAATATTTATATATATATATATATAATATATATTTATATATATATATATATATATAATATATATAGATATATCTATATACTATATATATATATATATATATATATATATATATATATATATATATTATATATATATATATATAAGATATATTAATAATATATAATATTATATATATATAGTAGAATCTATTATAATTCAGACAAATCACGTCTCCAATACTATGTCCATTTTCCCCCATCCAGCAGTCCCGTCGAAAAAATGAAACTAAGATACAACCATTGTAAAACTCACCATGTAGCACATAACGTTTTTTTTTTTGTTTTTTTTTTTTTTTTTACTTTATTTTTTTGGGGCTATGACCCTCATGCAAAGTGCAAAACGTTACTGCATTTAATATTTATCTATGACACAATTAAGCCCTTCTGCCGGCATGACACAAACACATTTTTCCAAAAAGCTTTTTTTTTATCTTTTTCTTTTATTTGCACTCTTTTTGTACATGATAATCTCATAGTGGCGTGCAGTTGAAAATCTGCCCTACGAACAAAATGTTTTATGATAAAACAGTGTTATAAAACTAGTAGGTTCCCGGTTACAAAATCCATGGCATTTCGCTGCGATTAAAGTGTTTGTGAACCTAATAGTGTTGCTTCGCTATTTTTTTTTTTTACTTTTCATTTTCATCATACTTTCATAGCATTTAATGAGATTTCTCTCGTTCTGGTCTTTATTTCATTTCCTTCAATTTAAGAGTCCTCGGGTTACGAGTTATTTTTTTTAGATACGTGCCCTGCAATGATGATTATTATTACGTAAGTTATATGTACTGTATATATATATATATATATATATATATATATATATATATATATATAATATATAAATATATATATATATATAATATATATAGATATATATCATATAATATATATATATATATATATATATATATAATATATATATATATATATATATATATGTTTATATATACTATATATTTATTTATATATATATATATGTGTGTGTATATATATATATATATATATATATATATATATATATATATATATATATATATATATATATATATATATATATATATATATATATATATATTATATATTATATATATATATATATATATATATATATATATATATATATAACTTAAGTAATACAAATATATCATTCCTGGCCAACGTATTTTCAAAAAGGATAACTCGTAAAGCGAGGACTCTTCAATTGAATTCATACTTGATATATATATATATATATATATATATATATATATATATATATATATATATATATATATATATATACATATATATATACATATATATATATATATATATATTATATATATATATATATCTATATATATATATATATATATATATATATATATATATATACATATATATATATATATATATATATATATATATATATATATATATATATATATATATATATATATATATATATATATATATATATATATCTCAAGTATGAAAGGCCCATTAAAACACTCTGGTTTAAAGCTGAGGACTATATATTTCGGTGGACTGACTTCTACACTTATCAAGTACACGAATATAATCCTCAGTTTTAAACCAGTGGGGTT
The DNA here is from genome assembly GCF_015104395.2 of Macrobrachium nipponense. Classification (NCBI taxonomy): domain Eukaryota; kingdom Metazoa; phylum Arthropoda; class Malacostraca; order Decapoda; family Palaemonidae; genus Macrobrachium; species Macrobrachium nipponense. The sequence continues at coordinate 23,956,263 of NC_087205.1, read as the reverse complement.
TAATGGGCCTTTCATACTCGAGACGTATCCTGTTTTAACAGAAGAATATATATATATATATATATATATATATATATATATATATATATATATATATATATATATATATATATATATATATATATATATATATATATATATATATATTTATATATATAAATTCGTTACATTAAGCCGTTTTCCTCATCTGAGAGTGGCTCCTGTATAGTCTCTTATGCAAAACCCTTCCACAGAAAAACTCCTACACATACACACACACACACGTACACACACACAGTCACTGCGTCACTCACCTCCTTTCTTGACCTCTTTCCGTCCATCTATCTATCCATTACTTTTATTCTCTTGTTATTGTCTTCGTTAAGGTTTAGTGTTTTCTAATTATACGTATTTTCACTCTTATTTCGCAAGTTAATAAAGGTGAATGGTTTTCCTATGAAGGTGTTTCTATGATTTATAATAACATTATTTTTCTTATGATCACGGGCCGAACTATGTGGTCAGAAATGTTTTTCTTATGATTAAGGGGCAAACTATGTGGTCAGTAATATTATTCTTCTTACGATCACGGGCCAAACTATGTGCTCAGTAATATTATTCTTCCTATGATCACGGGCCAAACTATGTGGTTAGCAATATTATTCTTCTTATGAACACTGACTAAACTATGTGGTCAGTAATATTATTCTTCTTATGATCATGGGCCAAACTATGTGGTTAGAAATAATATTATTCTTCTTATGATCACGGGCCCAACTATGCGGTCAGCAATATCATTCTTCTTATGATCACTGACCAAACTATGCGGTCGGTAACATTATTCTCATTATGATCACGGGTCAAACTATGTGGCCAGTAATATTCTTCTAATGATCATGGGCCAAACTATGTGGTAAGTAATATTATTCTTCTTATGATCAAGGGCCAAACTATGTGGCCAGTAATATTCTTCTAATGATCATGAGCCAAACTATGTGGTAAGTAATATTCTTCTTATGATCATGTACCAAACTATGTGGTCGGTAATATTCTTCTTATGATCATGGGCCAAAGTATGTAGTCGACTTTTTGAGTGTGGGATTAATCTCTTCATCAGTAAAAGTTTTACCAGTTTCTTGCTTCTCTCACTTTTGAAATGACAAAGCAACTATTAAACACCAAAAGAAGTAAATATATATATATATATATATATATATATATATATATATATATATATATTATATATATATATATTTATATGATTTGTGTATGGCATATCGGGCCTTATTACAAAATCAGCAAAAAAAAAAAAAAATAAAGTGAAAAAATGAAAAAAAAATAGATCAGTCTCGGAGGAGGAAGTCATACATAATGTGAAAACTGCAACTGACGGAAGTTTGAAAGTCTTCCATTATGTAAAACTGGTTGCAATCAATGTTTGAAAGGCTGCAGAACATTCCTTTCCGAATTTGTTTTATCGGATCAATGTTGCATGGATGAGAAACAGAGTTGCAGAGCGTTTACCGTTTTAGTCGCTCGAACGAAGAATTGATTTTTTCGTCTTTATTTATTCATTTATTTATTTATTTATTTAGCAGGCACTCACTTTAGATGTCTGACTACCCTCTGTGTGTTAATATTCAGTTGATTTTTAAATGTTTCTTCTTTTTTTTCTTATTTATTTACACACACACACACACACACACTCACACACACACACACACACACACACACACACACACATATATATATATATATATATATATATATATATATATATATATATATATATATATATATATATATATATATATATATTATATATATATATATATATATATATATATATATATATATATATATATATATATATATATATATATTAGCTGGCACTCACTTTAGTTGTCTGACTACCTTCTGTGTGTTAATATTCAGTTGATTTTTTAACCTTTTCGTTACTTTATGCCACGTTATGAACAAGCAGAAAACGATTCTTTAAGATACATTACTTTTCAGACATGAAGAAGTAAAAAGCAATTAAAACAAAATCCCTTTACGTAAAAACTAACAGACGCAATCGTCTTCTTGAACATTTGTTGCAGACCGAGAGAAAAGTTGATTGAGACAGTAAGTAGTGCTCACATGGTCGAAATAACTCCTCAACCATTTTGAATTAACGCGTTGACGTCAAGTGAGAAGGCGCTATTGTTTTCTATTGAGACTTGCCCAAGCCCAGTCTCTATCCATGGATATTTTAAGTGATTGTATAATGAGGGAGAAAGGAGAAAGGGAGAGTGAAATTATCATATGGATAACCTGGGTGGAGTTACTGATTAATTAGTCGTGGGGGGTTGGGAGGCCGGGAATTAAGGGGGGCGGGGGGGGGGGGGGAGAGAGAGCATTCGGTTATATAAAGAGATGTGTGCTGAGGAAATTGTGTATATAATTGAAATATCTCATAAAAAAACTATTTTCGCTTACTCGGAGAGTAAACTTACAAATTGTTTTGTTGTTGTTGTTTTCATTCTTTCTGTTGTTGCTTTTGTTGGGGGGGGGGCGGGGCAGGAAAGGTCTATGGATGAACGTAAAAAGGCCTGAAAAAGGTATTTTGCGTTGAGTTAAAGATACAGGAATTTTAGGATAGGATATTTATGATTTATTTATTGGCATGAAAATGTGAAAAATAAATAATATGCTTGTTAAACAGTACAGAAAAAATATTTTCTAATAAAATATAACGCATTTATTTTATTTTTTTTTTGGTGAAACAAGGCTCTACTTGACCATAGATTTTAGCACGCTTTAATTTACGTTAAGTTAGGAATATAATGTTTACAACTTATGTGTGGGGGGTAAATCTTACACGCATCTTGAGAAGGCTGGAGGCCAGATCACGCCTTGCTTGATCAGTTGTTGGAGATTAAGCTGGCCTTATACCAGCGCGGGCTTTTGGTCATAGCAGCCCGTAGATGTTTTATCATAGCACAATTATCTGTTTTTCCTATGCGCAGTTAAAACAGATTATGTGACTATCACACTACTAAATACCTTTGATTTCAGTAGAGTTACCGAATTTAACAGCAGATGGAATGTTTTTACGTCTCTTTATGGTTCTAGCGAACAAAATCCAATCACTGAATCCACCGGTAGGTGACGACAGGTCGGTCGATTGAGGAGACAGGTTCAGTGATTAAGAAAATCTTAAAGAAGGCGGAGAATTTCGGTCCAGTCAACCTGTCAGCCTTGGAAACTGACGAGCGAGTTGGGTACAATGATCTGACTTAAATCATGCTCGAAATTTACTATTTTTTTCGCTTACTCGGGGAGTAAGCCTAGTACAAACTACTTTGTTGTCTATGGAAGAGCCTAAAAAGGTCTGTAAAAGGTGTTTCGTGTTGAGTTGAAGATACTTAAATCATATTCGAATTAACTATTTTTTCGCTTACTCGGCGAGTAAGCCTACAAACTACTGTGTTGTTATTGTTGATCTTGCTGTTTTTGTTCTTTTTTGTTGGCTAAGAAAGGTCTACGGAAGAACCTAAAAAGGTCTGAAAAAGGTGATTCGTGTTGAGTTAAAGATACAGGAATTTTAGGATAGGTTATTCATTATATATTTATTAGAATGAAAAAGTAGAAAATAAATTATGTGCATGTCCAACAGTACACAAAATTTATTTCTGATAAAATATAGTGTTGGTGTGAAATGAACAAATAAATCCTAATGATCAAGAGTATACATTCCCCTAAGGATATCAGGTTCATTATTATATCATAAAGCGAAGAACAGAAATAAACTTAAGCTTCATTCTAAGCGTATTATGGAAATTGGATAATAAACGCAAACACGATTACCTGCCTAGAAGTCCTCGCTCGATAATTAGCCCCAAAAAGGACCAGACAAACACACACACGCACACATACAGCTCATGTGGAATTTAAACTGCAAAAGAAAAACTGACAGATTTCCTGCTCAGAGCAAATCCAGACAGGAATTTCAGAATTTAAATATCACAGAGAGTCGGATAAGATGCTGTATTAACTTTACTTGGTTAAGTATGTCTTAGTTTTACCAGACCACTGAGTTGATTAACAGCTCTCCTAGGGCTGACCCGAAGGATTAGATATTCTTACGTGGCTAGGAAACCATTGGTCACCTAAAAACGGGACCTACAACATACTGTGGGATCCGAGCAACATTATATCGAGAAATTAATTTCCATCACCAGAAAAAAATTCCTCTGATTCCGCGTTGGCCGAGCCAAGAATCAAACTTCGGACCATCGAATTGGTAGTCGAGCGCGAAAACCACTCGTCCAACGAGGAACTTACTTTGCCTGGTAAAGTCAAAGGTTGATAAAATGTTGATGAGTGCTGCAGCACACTTATCGCAAAGGACTCAAGTGATTCCTGGAATACTTTTGTCTCACTGACTTCTTCGATGTCGAGTTTCAAGGGATCTTCTCTTAGCATGACAGAATTATTCGTATTTTCTACCGTCTGTCCTTCAGTTGGTGGAATGTGATCTCTGCCTGGTCAGCGCTATGCTAATTTTCACCTTCGTTTATCGTTTACGATGTAACGAGTTTTCATAAGATAAATGGCCATTTTTTTATCAGTACTCATTTGAATTTTATATTTGAATTTCATCACCGTAAGATTCTCCCTCTCAGAAGGAGGCGGTGCCTGTAATGATGCCACTTTGCTGTTAAACAGCTGGTAAGTTTAAGTATGAAGTCACGATCCGCAAACCGCTGGTTTTGACCGCAGTAGCAAATGGTGCCCATGGATAGAAGGGAACGAACCATGGACCTGTCAGACATGAATCGAACAATGCCCCTGATTACTACTTGAAAAGAAGCTTTCGTCATTTGGAAATAAAAATCCTTGAATTGAACTACATACAGTGATTATTTTTAAGGAATACTTATTACGAAACAAAATTACAGCAATGAGTCTTATGTTTACAATGGAAATCTTTAGAAAAACAAAAATGTATCAGATATCTTAACAGCTTAGGGAAGGATGAGAACCACCATACAGGAATGAAAAGATAATATATGTTTATTAATTGCTTTTTAGTATTCTGTGCATGGAATCCATACATGGTTTTATTTTAATATATCCTACAATTTATGAGAGTCTCACGACGGCTTCAGACAATTTCGTATTTTTCTAAATTATTGTTTTTACGTTCCTTAGTTGGCCTTTGTGCCTTCGTCGTCTTTTGACATAAAAAAAAAAACTATTAGATTAACCTACAGCCATCAAGTTAAAATAAAAAACCAGTTTCAAATCAAAGCCAGAAGCCCGTAAGAATATAGCAAAGGGAATCGTTTCAGAAATATCTAGATGGCTTTAATCACACTATTAAATACCTAACTTCATATCACATAAAAGGTCTTCTCTTGTATAAAGTTTTATTAATTTTATCATTTAGGTAACGTCATCCACTTACCGTTAGTAATAACTAAATTGCATCACTGAATACGATGAACACTTGTCTTGCAGAAAACTCAAAATCATAAAAGTCATGCGACCCCTAAGACTGGGAATTAAGAGTTTTTTCATAACTCTGATATGTATATTTTATTAATTTCTTTACTCTTCAGTATAACAAAGCATATTTTACAGGATATTCTCCGGAATACTAAAGTTCATAGAACGCGAAAAGGAAACTGTGATGATAAATTCTAACTGGATATTTTATTTCTGAATATCAAATTTTCTAGGTTGGATAACATTTCACCACTGGAGAAGATTAAAGTTTTATGAGAGAGAGAGAGAGAGAGAGAGAGAGAGAGAGAGAGAGAGAGAGAGAGAGAGAGAGAGAGAGAGATCCTATTCCCCTTAAATATGAATTTAGGGAGAGAGGGAAGAAGAGAGGAGACGAGAAGAGGACCGGGAGAGAGATAGAAAGAAAGGAGAGGAAGAGGGAGAGAAGAGAGAGAGAGAGAGAGAGAAGAGAGAGAATAGACGGAGAGAGAGATTGAGGACGATCGATTCCCCTATATATAAATTTAAAGAGAGAGAGAGAGAGAGAGAGAGAGAGAGAGAGAGAGAGATCTTATTCACCTGAGAAATAATTGTAAAGAGAGAGAGAGAGAGAGAGAGAGAGAGAGATCCTATTCCCCTTAAAGATAAATTTAAAGAGAGAGAGAGAGAGAGAGAGAGAGAGAGAGAGAGAGAGAGAGAGATATCTTATTCACCTGAGAAATAATGTATAGAGAGAGAGAGAGAGAGAGAGAGAGAGAGAGAGAGAGAGAGAGATATCTTATTCACCTAAGAAATAATTGTAAAGAGATAGAGAGAGAGAGAGAGAGAGAGAGAGAGAGATAGACAGACAGACAGAGGGAGAGAGAGAGAGAGAGATTCTCTTTCCCTGAGAGATGAATAAAAGAGAGAGAGAGAGAGAGAGAGAGAGAGAGAGAGAGAGAGAGAGAGAGAGAGAGATCCTATTCCCCTGAGAAATATTCCCCTTTCCTTACCAAATCTCGCGCAACCTTGCAGGTGGAGAGAGAGAGAGAGAGAGAGAGAGAGAGAGAGAGAGAGAGAGAGACTCTTGGACCGTCTCTAGCGTATTACCAGCAACGAATTCAGCTTTAACATTGCTTCTCCAAAACCCTTATCTCTGGAAAGAACTTCTGCTCAACTCGTGGTGAGGGATGAGAGACTCGTATTTGCTCAGTGTTTAAGAAATTGCTTAACTGGCAGAACCCTCATTCTTAAGATTAAAGTAACGAGGCTCTGTTCTTCGTCATTCTTGAGACGAACTGGAGGCTTTATTGGGTTAGAGTTGTTAGAAGAAGGAGGGAGATCTGAAGGTGGATCGACAGGGTTTTACTTTCTGATCTTTTCTAGTGTGTGTGTGTGTGTGTGTGTGTACGCGCGCGAAAAAATTAAGGATTTTGTTTTTTTTCATGCGTTTGCATAACAAACATTTTCTTAATTTTTCGAAAATGTTCAATATTAATTCTTTCTATGTCTTTTTTTTTTTTACATTTATCATGGAAAACAATCTTCGAAAGGTAGGTGTACATAATAATAATTGCTGATTCCGGAAATCAGTGATACATTCCTTTATTATATGCGTTAATAAAAGTTATATGTTTCTCTATTTTGTAAAGGGTATCTGAGTTTCTTATAACTGAGATATATATATGCTCTCAGTTATAAGAAACTCAGACACGCTTTACAAAACTACATATATATACATATATATATATATATATATATATATATATATATATATATATATATATATATATATATATATATATATATATATATATAGTATATATATATATATATATATATACATATGTGTGTGTATGTATGTATGTAGGTATGTATGTACGTATGTATATATGATATATATATACTATATATATATATATATATATATATTATATATATATATATATATATATATATATATATACATATATATATATATATATATGTGCGTTTGTGTAACTTTATGCAACCTAATATCATTTCATTTAGCCATTAAAAATTCACATAAAATCTAATCGTGTAATTAAATGTATCGGTTCATTTTTTTATAACAATACTATCCCCCTAGACCATATCATTACCCACAAGAAAAATTACCCAACCCAACTTTAATGACGATGAAGTGAAAAAACACCAATTTCCCTACGGAGGTGACATTCTCTCCCCCCCCAACCCCCCCCCCCACTCCCCCCCCCCCCCCCACCCTTCACAATTTATTTTTTTTAACTCTAAATGCAAGTGTCGTTTTCTGTTAGTGGTAGCTGTGGTTTAAAAAAAGTCCTTGTAAAAGCAGCCACTGTAAAAACGCAGGGACAAAAAAGGTGTTTAACTTGACTCGTGGGGAAGGGAGGAAATGAGGTGATGAAAGTTGAGCTTTGCAATGTTGTGCAAATAAACAGCGGTTAGCTTTTTATTTTTGCCTGTTTTATGCTCCTTCTCCGGTACTACTTGACGTTACGTTTTCTATTCTGTTAATGACGTCTTTGAAAGATAAATACTTTCTCTTTATTTTTATTTATTTTTTGGTAGTTTTAAAAGAATATGTTTAATTTATTATTGAGTCAATCTGTCGTATTGATTGTTAACTAACTTTTCCCATTTATCATCTTTATTCTTTTTGTTAATTACTTCTTTGAAATGTAAATACTTCCCTTTTTTTTGGTTTTGAAAGAATATGTTTAATTTGTTATTGAGTCAATGTGTCGCAATCCCATTTCCCATTTATTATCTTTTTTATTTGTTTTAAGTACTTCTTTGAAAGGTATTTAAAAATACCTTCTCTTTTTTTTGGTGGTTTTAAAAGAATAAGTTTAATCTGTTATTAAGCCAATGTGTCGTATTGATTGTTAACTAACTTTTCCCATTTATTATCTTTTCTTTTCAATCTTAGTTCTTCATCAATTTCTTATTTAATCACCTTTTTTCTCTCTAGTTCATCTTTCGTTTATTTATCAACAATTGCTTTTATATCTTCAAAATAAATGAATCAGAGAAAATACTTTTTTTTGGGTAAACAAATAATTATTACCAGTTATTCTCTAGTCAATTTCTTTCTTTGATCAAAATGAAACTCATTTACTATTGAACGTATCCCAAGATTGAATGGGATATTAATTATGATTAGACTTTCTCATGAAAAATCTTCCACCAGATACGATAACTTTACGGGACAGAATGAATACTTTTAGAAACAGACCCTCTGACACCTTCTGTTCCCAATTCGAAAGATAGTTTTCCAGATAAATATTAAGAATGAAAGGCAGAAATAAAGAAAGGTTTATTCATATATTCGCAAAAACTGTGATAGGGCTTACGTAACAACATTTACAATTATAATTTTTAAAAACTTTTTATGGACGCATAAAGAGACATTTTTTTTTTTAGCAAATTGATAAATTCATTAATTATTTTGGAAATCGTCTTTTCCTGGAAAGCTGCCATGATTTCCATTTTTTTTCTGTAAGGCGTCGATACCTAAACCAGAGTTAGCTATAGTAGATTCACATCAACCCTACATCTGATGTCTTACGACGCTCCTGATTGGTTGTTGATAAGCCAATCGCAGGGCTGGAAACTCTCAGTCTCTCAAGAGAGTTCACATAGGCAGTATGTATGCTCCACCTCTCCTGAGGGATACGTCTTTCAAAAGTAAACCTTAGGGGAAGTGGGCCATACATCCTGCCTATGTGAACTCTCTCTAGAGACTGAGAGTTTCCAGCCCTGTGATTGGCTTATGAACAGCCGATTGGGGGCGTCGTAAAGGATGGGCCTAGACGCCAGATGCACGGTTGATGTGAATCTACTATAGGCTGAACTACGTACGTTTAATTTGCTTAAAAACAGTTATTCTGATAAAAATGTCTTATAAATACACGTCTAAATAGAGTAAGTTGTAGTATCTAACACGAGTGGATGTATACCACTTACGGGTGTCATACACCTGCATATTATGGGTTCTCGTAATCAATACGTATACAGACCGTATGTGTCTGGCGTTATAGGTAATGGGTAACGATGAGACCCGAAAGGTAAAACAGTAATTGTTTAACAAAGAACCCATAATTCCGGACGCAGAAAATAAACATCTCACGCGTACTTTTTATTTACCCCTCCATATTTTTGCAGAGTCAAGAACCGTGCGATTAGAACGACTGCATATGCAATAACCGTCCATCAAAATCTTGTAATTTTCCAAGAGCTGCAACAATAATTATTCCACGTTTTTATGATCGTCATTAGTGACGATGGTGTCAAACGGAAGAAAGCAACGAAACACTATAAGTTTATAGTTTAAAAGAAGCGTTTTACATCGAGGAATGAATTAAAAAGAAATAAAAGATAAGACACATTTTGTGGAACTTGTATTGTCGTCAATCAGCTGGCAGCCATGAGCAGGGTGGGGTGGTGTTGTGAGAGGGGAGGGGGCCGGAGAGTGGGAGAGAGGGAAGAGGGAGACGGTGTAAGACGGCGGAAGACGCTGAGATACTGTTTATATATATATATATATATATATAGATATATATATATATATATATATATATATATATATATATTATCTTTCTATATATATATATATATAATATATATATATATATATATACACACACAATGTCCATATTTTTTTTGGAATTCACAAAAATCACAAATAAAATAAAAAAAGTTAAATATTGTCAAGCATATTGTTCAAAAACTAACAGTAAAACGTTTGAAAGGTGTAATAGGAGGAAAACCTCAAAGCAGTTGCACTATGAATCAACTATTAGGAGAGGGTGGAAAGTAAGTAGGAAGAAAGAGAATATGAAAGGAGGTACAGTAAATGAAACGAAAGGGAGTTGCAGCTAGGGACCGTAGGCACGCTGCAAACAACATTGAGTAATGCCTACAGTGGACAGCATGAGGTGCACTGACGGCACTAACACCCTACGGGGTGAAATCCTAAGATAAACGTATAGCAATTCCTCGAATAAACGAGCTTAACTTAAGGCTTTTATGGTTAAAAATGCTGAGAATCTCACTCAGTAGTTTTTAACTTTAATTCCATATCACTGGAAGCATCCTGTTAAGCGTTTTATTATCTTATATTTTGCATTCACGAGAAGACAAAAAAATAATTGCATAATTGGCCTTCCATTTTCTTTCGGGAAATAAAATTTGCATTGTTATCTAACTGAGCGAGAGGAAACGCTATTTTTACATGAATATTCAGAGAAAGTACTTGGAAAGTACCTTATTTTCAGAAGATAACAGTAAAAGTTTTTTACTTGAGAACATTAAAAATACCATTGGATATGCATTCCAGTCACTCCCATATTCTTATTTGTTATCGCTCTCTCTCTCTCTCTCTCTCTCTCTCTGTGTGTGTGTGGCACACACAGGTACACATATCCCACTAACAAATGGATAGATAACGTGAATATAAAATTCGCTTAATAGTCTCTTCCTTCCTGAATGTATAAGCGCCTCTGTCCATATGTTTGTCTGCGCATGCGTGCACCAACCGCGGTCACCCAGACGGAATGGGTGCCAAGGCTCGCTCACTTCCAGAATTATGGGGACACTTCTTACCTCCCATATGTTCCCGGATGACGTAAGATCTGGGAGGCGTCTTTCCCCATAACCTCACCCCTCCCTCTCCCCCCACGAGAGTTCGCCCTAGATATGGGAATTCTTAAACGAGAAATCTGGGATTCTATTCCCGTAAGATCGCGAGACGAAAGTGGATGAAGTTTCTTCCAGCCGAATCGTTACTTCTTTGCTGAACTACGATAATATGGAAGTTTCTATGGTTTAAGTTTCTATGCGGTTTACTGTGCACTTACTTTGCTTTCAGCGCGTTTACAACAACGTATTAGGCTCCAATCCATTTAATTTTAGATTTTATTCGTGGAGTAGTATGCCTATTTTTCTAATATGATCCTAGCGACTTCCTTTGGCTCTTCAGTTATTGTTGGATCTGATCTGCACTTGGAAAGTGAGTAATAAATAAAATCAGAAGTTGTCACATGAACTCTCTCCAAAATAAATAAACAAATTAATTAATTATTTAATTAATTAATAAAAAATAAATTAATGAATAAATTAATAAATAAAAAAAAGAGTACTACTCTTGGGTGCCAACCTCCTTTTTTCCTTTTTTTCTTTTTAAAGACACATAAAGCTCTCCAGTTATCCAGGATGGACAGTTTACTTGTTTAATGTCATCGAATGAGATCCCCCTCTGATACTTATACTAGCAGCTCTACCCGTCGTTCAGACATACATCTTTCAGCAGTCAATGCTACGGTGTCACTGACTGGCTCAGTCAGGCACCGCCGGCCGACTGCAGACGCTTACATGTTGCGACAGGTTGGTCGGTAAGTCGAAAGGGAGTAGGCCTCCTGCCCCCTAATAATGTACGAAACACTCGGGTGCCCATTCCCGGTGGTTGAGGGGTGGTTGCCCACCTTAACTACTGAGGGTGACTTATGACTCCCATTTTGTGGGGAGCCTGTTTGTACATATAGAAATACTTCTACATAGTTGTCAACTTAGAAAGTTGTAAAAAATAATGAGGGGCTATGGAAACGAGGGTTTGTGATCGCCTTAGAAACGGCCATCGAATTTGGGATTTTGACTAAAACCTTCCTTGGGGGGAGGGAAGTCTGGGGTGAAAATTTGTTAGCCCTAGCTTTCATGGTCTGGGAGTGCTTAGCGAACAAACAGACATAAATTGCCTTAATTAATTATGCAACTATTTATCTGATAATACTTTGATAATGACCTGAGTTTTCCTCTTGATATTCTATACATCTACTGAGCTCCATTTAATTGTTATTCCTATCTTCCTTCATAACCCTCATTTATTCGTTTATTCTTTTAAATTTTCGTCATTTGATGGTATCAGCGAATTGGCTTGTAACAAAGTTCGTTGGGTCACTTCGTTAATCTGTTGTGTTGTTGTTGTTTTAGTTTTATATGGGATAAACAAAATGATTGAGTTACAGGACACTACACAGTTTTTTTTACTTAATTTTAAGCTTAACAATATTAATACTATAAAACAATCACTTAAATCCTCATACCTTTGTTATTCAACAGCATATTTTTCTGTGCTACTTATAGTACACAGCACAATCACTTATATCCTCATACCTTTGTCATTCACCAGCATATTTTTCTGTGCTACATCTACATGACACAATTACTTATATCTTCATACCTTTGTCATCCACCAGCATATTTTTCTGTGCTACTTATACACAACATTGCGGGAAAACAATAATTTTCCTCATGAGAGAGAATCTGCACACTGCATGTTATTCTTTTACGCGCGATTATTCGTTACTCGATCTCCACCTTTTCCACCCAATTTTCGTTTTCCTCCCTAAAAAGATTTTCAAGTTTAATTCGAAGCGCGTCCCGTTTCAGAGGAGGCTAAAATCTCATTAACTTTTATGCCTTCGTGCACGCATTAATTTGCCGAAATTTGCTGCGCATCTTACGTTTTTAATGCGTAAAAAATCCCGTGGTTTTTTGGTGTGTGTGTGTGTGTGTGTGTGTGTGTGTGTGTCTTTAAATGGGTTTTAAATATCTGAGTTCGTTGTAAAATTTTATTTTACGCGTAGTAAATGCACACACACACACATATCATTATATATATATATATTATATATATATATATATATATATATATATATATATATATATATATTATATATATAAAATATAATATATATATATATAATATATATATATATATATATATATGTATATTGTATACACTCAAGTATAAAAGGCCCATTACAAACACTTTGGCTTAAAGCTAAGGGACTATTTGCGGTGGACTAACTTGGTTAAGGGTGGAAGTTAGTCCACCGAAATATAGTCCTTAACTTTAAACCGAAGTATTTTAATGGCTTTTTTTATGCTTGAGACGTATCCAGTTTTAAACAGAAGAGTTTATTTTACAAGTATATATAAGTATATATATATTACAAATATAAGCAAATATAAAATATATATATATATATACATATATATATATATATATATATATATAAATATATATATATTATATATATATATATATATATATATATATATATATATATATATATATATATATATACATATAAACACATATCATAATATGTATATATGAGTATATATATACAGATATGTATATATATACTCATATATATTCATATATGTATATATATACTCATATATATATATATCTAAAATCATTATAGATGTATAAGTGACTTCACTATAGAAGCGAATACCACAGTAAAATGAAGGGCGGAAGATCAGAAGTACCAAGCGCTTTCCCGTGTCTATTCACGCATCGTCGGGACACAAATGAAGAAAAAAAATAGATCATGACTACTAGATGGTTAACTGTCAAATGGGTAACAAAAAATAAAGAGATAATCCAGGATAATCCGGGATTACGGAGTTACAGACTAAAACCATATATTTAACCATAAGAGATACGAAAGCTAAGACATATTCAACATAAAAAAATTATAAAACTGAATATACTAATTTGGTTGCTTGTATTTATGAAGGTAGACACAAAGATTGAAATTTAGAACACTTCCATTATTTGACCTGATGAAACAAGGTTCAATAATATTCATTTTAATTGCATCGTTGCACGGGACTAAGGATCTTGCTTCACTCCAGTTAATAGGATGATCTAAATCTTTCATATGTACGAATAATGCATTCGATATTTGACTAGTTCTCACTGAATACTAGTGATGTCTGATTTGTTGTGAAAGTGATTTTCCAGTTTGTCCGTAATACATTTTATCGCACTTTACTTTTTTTTACAAGAAGTTTCATATATGCAGTCAGAAACATCTTAAGGAGAATTTTTTATGACCAAACTCTTAACATTAATATTACTGTATACAACATTTATGTTGAAAAGCTTTAAAATTCTAGGAATTTCTAAAAACCGTTCATCATACACTAATTTGAGAATGTTATGCTTACTAAATTCAAGTTTGTCATTAGTTAAATAAAATGTTTTCCTGGCTCTTTTCTATTCTACATCTACAATAATCCTTTGGTATTTAAGTTTCAAGGCAATATCATGAACAGTTTTGATCTCAGCATCAATAAACTGCAGGCTATAGACACGCAGAGCCTATAGGAACCTCCCAGAAAAAAACAGAGAATTTAAAATTTTGATTGTGATCGGAATATTAATGAACAAAAGTGGCAATGTTAGATGATTTTCGAAAGACTGAAAAGGTGAAATTTCTATAATCCCAATGGACTGTTACATCGAGAAAATTCAAATTGCAATTTCTTTCTTCCTCTATGGTAAATTTTGATAGAAGAGACTAAATTATATAGCTAAATCAGAAGTTCCCGGAGATTTTCGTGGACTGAACAAATACAAAAAATAACATCCAGATACCTAAACCATATAATTTTTGGGGCAAATTCTTGGTAAGGCGTTTGTCTCATTAAATTCCATGCAAAAATTGGTAAGGACAGAAGATGAGGCTACCCATACCCATGCCAAACTCTTGTACAAAACTAATTCACCATTAAAACACAAATTTCCATCTTTTATACACAACCGTATAAGATTAGAGAGGTTTGCTACTGTTGGAGGAATATCACAACTAAGGAATTTTGACGCAAAATTTTTTTCTGTTCCTGAGCAAGATATATATTATATATATACTTTTTAAATTCTTTCTACCTCATCATGATTCATAAGACAGAATCGTCTTATAAGGTGAGTTTACACTGGGTTTCACCCCATGCTGCATGTGTAACCCTCATCACCGACTCCTCCCAAATTCTTGTTAGCCCCGCCTACAGTACTGCTCTTCAAGAGTGACGCCACACCACTAAGACACCCTAATGAGCAGTCCAGTAGGCGGCGCTAACAGGAATTTGGGAGGAGTTGGCGATGAGTCTTACGCATGCAGCGTGGGGTGAAGCCTGGTGTAAACTCACCATAAGAATGGAATTCGAAAGAACGACCGACTGAAACATGACTGAGATATAATATTTTGTTAAAAATAATGGTAGTTTTCAACGAATTAACCTTACTCAGGGTCTTTTCAATTCTTCTCATAATTCGTTTTCCTGGATCAGCTAGGTTGTTGAGTAGAATTCCAATAATCCTATTTTTCTTAACTAGGATATTTGCCAGACATATTTATCAAAAGAACCTGTATAAGATTAATTCGGTAGAAACTACCATTATTTCCAACAAAACAACATGTATCAAAGAAGGTCTGCTTCCTTCATTTCATTTTTGAGATTTTAATTTATGTCAAGTTACATAGAATTAGTACTTCGCCGTAGTACAGATCTCTGATGCTGTATTTTTATCTTCAAAAAGAATCCTTTGTTCCTGAAAAACTACCACGTACAAAATTTCGCAAATTTCCATATACCTCCACGCACTTCCATATTAGGATAAAAAGTAAACATCTTTCACGCAAGGTTGGCCTCTACACATAATAACGATAAGGAATCTTACCCCATGAAAATCAAGTCAAATAAATGATAATATATATATATTATATATATATATATATATATATATATATAGTTATATATATATATATATTTTATATAATAAAAGTATATATATATCAAAAGTTAACATATATATATATATATATAATATATATATATATATATATGAATATATATATCGCATATTTAGATATATATATTATTATATAATAATATATATATAGAATATAAGTACATAAATTATAGTATTTATATATTGATATACATATATATATATAGTATATATATATATATATATATATATATATATATATATATATAAATATGAATATAGTATAATAGATATATATATATATATTTATAATTAATATATATATCATAATAAAATATATTATAGATATTAGATATATATATAATATATATATATATATATATATATATTATATATATATATTAGTATATATATATATATTATAATATAATATATTATATAAATATGATATATATATATATATATATATATGGATATATATATATATATATATATATATATATATAGAAAATAAACTAAATGAAGGAAAAAAAACATAATAAGTATTATCAATCTGGAAGACGTAAAAGATGCAAAAAATACGCAAGAAAACGTACGAGAAGGAATAACAAAGCCGAAATACTCGAAATAAATAAACAAATAAAAAATAAATAAATACTCACCCCAACCCATTCACAAAGCAGCTTCTCGAAAACAATTCGGAAAGAACTAAAGCGAGGATTTTAACTCACAGACCTTATAATATCCTGCGAAGAATGGGAGCCTTCTCTCTCTCTGACTCACGAGGAGTCGGGCGCCGTTTCCGTAGTGCCACAATAAGCAGCGAAAAAACGGCCAGCCGGGACGATGAAAGGGTCATCAGGAGCTACAATATAAACTCAAGCAGTCGCTTCGTCCACACAAGCAACAGGAAACGCAGCGCCAGCGAAAACGAGCAGAGATGATCAGTAACTCCTAGGGAAGACTGAAGTGTTTTACAAGATAGGAAAAGAATTCAGTAAAAGTCATAGAAGTATACAAAAAAAAAAAAAAAAATAATATATATATATATATATATATATATATAATATATATATATTATCTATATGTATATATATGTATATATATATATATATATATATATATATATATATATATATATATATATATATATACATATAGATATATATATATATATATATATATATATATATATATATATATATATAATATATATATATATGTGTGTGTGTGTGTGTGTGTGTGTGTGTGTGTGTGTGTGTATTTGTATATGTATTAGTGTCAAAACTTTTTGCATATATATTCAACGTAATTCAACAAATAACGAATCCTCTGAACTTTATTGCATATATTTAACGTCACTTCTCACCCCTTACAACAATGAATTAATCCTCTGAATTTACTTGTATATAGTTTAACGTCCTTACAACAATTAACAATCCAACTGAACTAATTGCATATATTTACGTCCCATTGCAAACAATAATAATCCCCTCTGGAATTTAATTGCATATATTTAAACGTCCATTGCAACAATTAATTAATTCTCTGAACTTATTGCCATATATGTAAGTCATGCAAAATTAAAAATCCTCTTTGAAAACATTGCATATATTTTAACGTCATTGCAACAAAAATAATCCTTTCAACTTATCGCCATAATAGTTAAAGCCATGCAACAATAAAAATCCTTGAACTTATTGGCATATATTTTAACCGTCATTACAACAATAAAATCCTCTGAAACTATTATTGCATATTATTTAAAGTCATTGCAACAATAATAATCCTTTCAACTTATTGCATATAGTTAACGCCATGCAACAATAAAATCCTCTGAACTTATTGCATATATTTAACGTCATTACAACAATAATAATCCTCTGAACTTATTACATATATTTAGCGTCATTGCAACAATAATAATCCTCTGAACTTATTGCATATATTTAACGTCATGGAACAACAACAATCCTCTGAACTTATTGCATATCGTTAACGTCATGCAACAACAACAATCCTCTGAACTTATTGCATATATTTAACGTCATTGCAATAATAATAATCCTCTGAACTATTGCAATATATAACATGGAACACAATCTGAACTTATTGCATATAGTTTAACGTCATGAACAACAACAATCCTCTAACTTATTGCATTATAATTTAACGTCATTGCAACTATAATCATCCTCTGAACTTATTCTGCATATAGTTAACGCCATGCAAACAATAACAATCTCTGAACTTATTGCATATATTTAGGCGGTCATCTGCAATAAATAAATAATCCGATGTACTGAAACGGATTGCATTATATTTAACGTCATGGAACAACAACAATCCTCTGAACTTATTGCATATAGTTAACGTCATGCAACAACAACAATCCTCTGAACTTATTGCATATATTTAACGTTATTGCAACTATAATAATCCTCTGAACTTATTGCATATATTTAACGTCATTGCAACAATAACAATCCTCTGAAATTATTGCATATTAGTTTTAAAACGTCATTGCAAACAATAAAATAATCTATGAAACTCTTATTGCATATATTTAGCGTCATTGCAACAATAACAATCCTCTGAACCTTATTGGCATATAGTTAAACGTCATTGCAACAATAACAATCCTCTGAACTTATTGCATATAGTTAAGTCATTGCAACAATAATAATCCTATGAACTTATTGCATATATTTAACGTCATTGCAACAATAACAATCCTCTGAACTTATTGCATATAGTTAACGTCATGCAACAATAACAATCCTCTGAACTTATTGCATATATTCAACGTCATTACAACAATAATAATCCTCTGAATATATTGCATATATTTAACGTCATTGCAACAATAACAATCCTCTGAACTTATAGCATATTGTTAACGTCATGCAACAATAACAATCCTCTGAACTTATTGCATATAGTTAACGTCATTGCAACAATAATAATCATCTGAACTTATTGCATATAGATAACGTCATTGCAACAATAATAATCCTCTGAACTTATTGCATATATTTAACGTCATTGCAACAATAATAATCCTCTGAACTTATTGCATATATTTAACGTCATTGCAACAATAATAATCCTCTGAACTTATTGCATATAGTTAACGTCATTGCAACAATAATAATCCTCTGAACTTATTGCATATATTTAACGTCATTGCAACAATAATAATCCTTTGAACTTATTGCATATAGATAACGTCATTGCAACAATAATAATCCTCTGAACTTATTGCATATATTTAACGTCATTGCAACAATGATAATCCTCTGAACTTATTGCATATATTTAACGTCATTGCAACAACAATTAATCCTCTGAACTTATTGGATATTATTTGGAACGTCATATAACGAACTTAATTGCAACATTCACAAAAAAATCCTCCTGAACTTATTGCATATATTTAACGTCATTGCAACAATAAAAATCCTCTGAACTTATTGGATATATTTAACGTCATTGCAACAATAACAATCCTCTGAACTTATTGCATATATTTAACGTCATGCAACAATAATAATCCTCTGAACTTATTGGATATATTTAACGTCATTGCAACAATAATAATCCTCTGAACTTATTGCTTATAGTTAAAGTCATGCAACAATAACAATCCTCTGAACTTATTGCATATATTTAACGTCATGGAACAATTACAATCCTCTGAACTTATTACATATATTTACGTCATTGCAACAATAATAATCCTCTGAACTTATTGCTTATAGTTAAAGTCATGCAACAATAACAATCCTCTGAACTTATTGCATATATTTAACGTCATGGAACAATTACAATTCCTCTGAACTTATAACAAATAGTTAACGTCCATCTGCAACAATAATATCCTCTGACTTATTGTTATAGTTAAAGTCATGCAACAATAACAATCCCTAATGAACTTATTGCATATAACTAACGCATGAATATATTCCTTTAAACTTATTAAAATATATTTAACGTCATTGCAACAATAATAATCCTCTGAACTTATTGCATATAGTTAACGTCATGCAACAGTAACAATCCTCTGAACCTATTGCATATATTTAACGTCATTGCAACAATAATAATCCTCTGAAACTATTGCATATTGTTAACGTCATGCAACAATAACAATCCTTTAAACTAATTGCATATATTTAACATCATTGCAACAATAATAATCCTCTGAACTTATTGCATATAGTTAACATCATGCAACATTAACAATCCTCTGAACTTAATGCATATATTTAACGTCATTGCAACAATACAATCCTTTAAACTGTTAATTGCATATAGTTAACGTCATGCAACAATAATAATCCTCTGAACTTATTGCATATATTTAACGTCATTGCAACAATAATAATCCTTTGAACTTATTGCATATAGTTAACGTCATACAACAATAACAATCCTCTGAACTTATTGCATATATTTAACGTCATACAACAATAACAATCCTCTGAACTTATTGCATATAGTTAACGTCATGCAACAATAATAATCCTCTGAACTTATTGCATATAGTTAACGTCATGCAACAATAACAATTCTCTGAACTTATTGCATATATTTAACGTCATTGCAACAATAATAATCCTCTGAACTTATTGCATATAGTTAACGTCATGCAACAATAACAATCCTCTGAATTATTGTATATTTAACGTCAACAACAATAACCAATTCTCGAAACTTATTGCAATATTTAACGTCAATGCATCATGCAACAACTAACAATCCTCTGAAATTATTGCATATTTAACGTTCAATAAACAATTAATTAATTTAACGTCATTGCAACAATAATAATCCTCTTGAACTTATTGCATATATTTAACGTCATTGCAACAACAATTTAATTCCTAATGAACTTATGAACAATAATAGTTAACGTCATGCAACAATAACAATCTGAATTATTGCATATATAACGTCATGCAACAATAATAATCCTCTGACTTAGTGCATATATTTAACGTCATTGCAACAATAAACACTTCCTCGGACTTATTGCATATATTTAAACGTCATTGCAACAATAATAACCTCTGAACTTATTGCATATAGGTAAGTCATTGCAACAATAATTTTAATCCTCTGAACTATTACAGATAGTTAACGTCAGCTAACAATAACAATCCCTTTGAATTAATTGCCATTAAGGTAACCTCATGCAACAGTAAAATCCTGTGGAATTATTGCAATAAGTTAACGTCAGCAACAATAATAACCTCTGAAATACTACTATATAGGTAAAACGTCAGGCAACAATAAACAACCTCTGGAACTTTATTGCATATATTGAACCGTCATGACACAACAAATAATAATTTTTAACTCTGAAACTCTATTGCATGATAGTTAACGGTAGGCAACAAAAATAACAAAAATCCTCTAAACTTATTGCATATGTCATTTGCAACAAATTTAAATTTAATGTCATTGCAACAATAATAATCCTCTGAACGTATTGCATATATTTAACGTCATTGCAACAATAACAATCATCTGAACTTATTGCATATATTTAACGTCATTGCAACAATAACAATCCTCTGAACGTTTTCCATACATGTAAAGTCATTGCAACAATAACAATCCTTCGAACTTATTGCATTTATGTAACATCATGAAACAATAACAATCTTCTGTACTTATTGCATATACTTAACGTCAAGCAACAATAACAGTCCTCTGAACTTATCGCATATTTTTAATTTCATGAAATAAGAGCAATATGTATCAATACAAGATCTTCGTATTAATGAAAATAATGTGTGTATTTTTCATTAAAATTTAATAAGAAAAGAATAATAATAATAATCGCCCTCTACACAGTGTGCTTTTTTTTTTTTTATCCGGAGAGAGAGAGAGAGAGAGAGAGAGAGAGAGAGAGAGAGAGAGAGAGAGAGAGAGAGAGAGAGAGCAATTGCGTAAGTTGTGGTTTCACCCTGGATCTATGTGAACTCTATTTCTGTTGAAAAATATGTGCTATATCATTGTGAGTATGACCAAGTATACAAATTAATTTCCGCTGTGCTCTTTGATTATAGTCGCTACAATTATTTCCAAAATGTTAATAAATAATGCGGTGGGGGATAAAAGCCGAAACACTTACGACGAAACAAACCGAACGATCGTATGCGTAAAAAAAAGCTGCGAAAACATGACACCATTTTGCTGTTGAAACGTTACAAATTTTATCAAAAGTAAAATTGAATTTCTATATATATATATATATATATATATATATATATATAATATATATATATATATATATATATATATATATATATATATTTCATTCCTCTTCTGTTTGTTTGTGTGGTGTTTTTACCTTGCATGGAACCAGTGATTATTCAGCAAACGGACCAACGGCTTTACGTGACTTCAGAACCACGTCGAGAGTGAGCTCAGTTCTTTTCTTCTTCTCTCCCTCTCTTTACTCTCTAATTGGGCATTCTATTACAAAATCATCGTTTACAAGGCAATATTTTCTGACTCTTATCGTTACCATCATTATTGCTAATTATTAAAATAACATCGAAGAGCTCTGCGGGGAGCCATTAACTACCACAGCGATAAAGCTGTGTCACTGTCAAAGCCGACAATAACGCAGCGAATAGAGAGGTAACTGAATAGAGCTCCATCATAAATGACGCTAAAATAATTTGTCGTTTTTCATCGATTTCCGATCAAGTCGACAACTTTGATCTCTGAGCGACAATGCCATGACACAGCGCTCTTACAAAAGTCAATTGTGTTCATGTATATACGTTGCATACGCGTCTTTGCTGACAATGTATACAAACAAAATTGGACGTGTCAGAAAATTGATAGTTTTTGTGTTTGACTCCACTGAGAGGTGACTGATGGGATCTGCAAAAAAAAAAAAAAAAAAAAAAAAAAAAAAGTGTAAAGAAAAATACTTATTAAGCAAATTATTAAATCGTAGGTTAGAACAATCACGTATTTAAACAAAGGGCGTTTTTTTATCACAGTGATTCTGTCATGAGAATCAGGGATTCTGTCATGAGAATCAGGGACTCTATCATGAGAATCAGGGATTCTGTCATGAGAATCAGAGATTCTTTCATGAGAATCAGGGATTCTGCCATGAGAATCAGGGATTCTGTCATGAGAATCAGGGAATTCTGTCATGAGAATCAGGGAATTCTGTCATGAGAATCAGGGAATTCTGCCATGAGAATCAGGGAATTCTGTCATGAGAATCAGGGACTTTCACCGTTTCGCTTCGAGGCAAAAGTGGTTCAGATCTTTTATTACCTTTGAAAGAGAGGTAAAAGGGGGCGTGGCCAGTGGGCTACCTGTCATGAGAGAGAGAGAGAGAGAGAGAGAGAGAGAGAGAGAGAGAGAGAGAGAGAGAATGAAAAAGGTGTAAATTTTTCTATTCACTATTATTATTATTTTTTTTAAAGTGTCAGCAAAAATAGCTTTGCGTTTTCATCAGACAAATTAAATAGGAACATGAAAAGGTAATATTAATATGAATGAGAGAAATGCACTCACTTGAAGTGTATTCAAGCCACCCAGAAACAAATATTCTTTTTAGATATAACATACATAATAAAAGCAGCAGAGGCCTTTGCCAAAAAATAAAATCCTTTCGAAAAGCCGAATAATGCGTAGGAAATATCCAGAGATCCAGTGTTTTTGCCACAACACAAAATATGACTTTTTTTGCATGCAGCATTACCAGGATATACGAGTAAGTAGTATCATTCTTGTCCAAGTGTAATTCTGGTGTGCATATATACATACATACACACGCACACACGCACACACACACACACACATATATATATATATAATATATATATATATACTATATATATACATACATACATATATATATATATATATATATATATATATATATATATATATATATATATATATATATATATATTATGTGTGTGTGTGTGTGTGTGTGTGTTTGTGTGTGTATATATAAAATGTGTGTATTATTTGAAATTGAAGAAATGATTTAGAATTAGGTAAAAAAAATCTTTTTTTTTCTTCAGCCGTAAGAGACACGAATTAATCCAGAGTTGCTAATTTTACTGAAGTGATATTTATTTGTATTACTGGGATGGTATCCATATCGCTAAAATTTCCAGTATGTCAGCCTTGTAAAATGTCAAAAATATCAGTTTTCAGATCTTGTGCCAAATGATTACTATTACTCATGCGATATGAGAATAAAATAAATCATTGCTTTAACATAAATGTGATCATCATTATTTGTATGATCCGGAAAATGATCACTGCACAAAAATGTGATCAGCAATTGTATGTATGATCTGTAAAATGCTTATCGTGCAAACATGATCAAAAAAGTGTTTATATTATCTGGGAAAATGATTATCGCACAAAAATGTGATCAAGAATTGTTTGTATTATCTGGAAAATGCTTATCATACAACAATCTGATCAACATTTGCTTGTATTATCTGAAAAATGATTTTCGTACAAATATGTGATCAACATTTGTTTGTGTTATCTGGAATGAATATCGTGCCCATATGTAATAAACAAATTTGTCTGTATCCGGAAAATGATTATCGTGCAAAAGTGATCAACAATAGTTTGGGTTACATTAGTATCTGGAAAACGATTATCGTACAAAAATGTGATCAACATTTATAGGACCATACCAGTGATCACAGAGAATCCCAAAACCCAATAGCTGCCTGATACCATGGCGTGAAACTTGAATCTCATAAAAAATTCAAGCACATTCCATTAAAAAGATTGACAATGTATCGGA
>NC_087205.1:23913909-23926409 GCF_015104395.2 Macrobrachium nipponense | reverse complement strand
TTACTGAAAACAACATTTAAGTTAAAAAGCCTTAAAATTCTAGGAATATCTAAAAACCTTATGCATTAGTTGAATAAAATGTTTTTCTAGCTCTTTTCCATGCCACATCTATAAAAGTTCTTGGGTATTTAAGTTTCAATGCAATATCATAAATAGTTTTAATTTCAGCGTCAATAAACTGCGGGCTACAGACACGTAAAGCCCTTAGGAACATCAACTAACATTGCCTATTTTGTTCATTACTACTCCAATCACCATCAAAATGTTAAATTCTCTGTTTTTTGTGGGATGTTCCTAAGGGCTATACGTGTCTGTAGCCCGCAGTTTATTGACGCTGAAATTAAAACTATTTATGATATTGCATTGAAACTTAAATACCCAAGGACCTTTATAGATGTGGCATGGAAAAGAGCTAGAAAAAACATTTTATTCAACTAATGACAAACTTGAATTTAGTAAGCATAACATTCTCAAATTACCCTATGATGAAAGGTTTTTAGATATTCCTAGAATTTTAAAGCTTTTTAACTTAAATGTTGTTTTCAGTAATATCAATGTCAAGAGTTTAATAATAAAAAATTCTCCTAAAGATCTTCCAGGCTGCATATATGAAATTCCTTGCAAAAAGTGTGACAAAGTCTATTACGGACAAACCGGTAAATCTCTTTCACAACGTCTCAAACAACATCAATATTCTGTGAGAACTGGGCAAATATCGAATGCATTATTCGTACATATGAGAGATTTAGACCATCCTATTAACTGGAGTCAAGCAAGATCCTTAATCCCATGTAATGACACAGTTAAAAGGAATATCATTGAATCTTGTTTCATAAAGTCAAATAATAGAAATGTTCTAAATTTAAGTCTTGGTTTATTTAAACTTGATGCTTTCATTATGAAAAAAGTTGTAGATAAATATAAGCAACAAAATTAATATATTCAGTTTTTACATGTTTTGGACTGTAAAGGTACTTTGTAATTTCGGTTAGGTTTGTGACCGTGTGATATCCGATAATCCTGGATTATCTCTTTTAATTTTTAACCTTGATCTTGTTTTGTACCTGAGACCTTTCTCTCCAATTGTAATTCATTAACTCCTTGACAATGTCTGAGTTAAGACGAAAGCGCTTGGATCTCTGTGGGATTCGCTTATTTATGAAGTCACGTGTATCTACAGTGATTATATATATATATATATATATATATATATATATATTTATATATATATATATATATATATATATATATATATATATATGGATATAGTATATATATATATATATATATATATAGATATATATATATAATATATATATATATATATAGATATATATATAAAGTACCACTGGCGTATTTCCAGTTCCTTTAGTAAAAAGAATGACAAAGAAGACTCACTTTCTTTATTGAATCTTTCTCTCAACTTTATTTGTTTCAAAGCAAAAGCACATTGGCCAGAGAGTGTCAACAAAAAGCAACTTTGAGCGACATAAACTTTAGCAAACCTAAAATTAACAGTGAGCTATTTGTTTTGACAGAGAGAGAGAGAGAGAGAGAGAGAGAGAGAGAGAGAGAGAGAGAGAGAGAGACTCCCTTCAATATCACCTTAACAGAACAAGCATTAACAGTAAATTATTTGTTTTGGAAGTAGAGAGAGAGAGAGAGGGAAAGAGAGAGAGTGAAGGATATAATGATGATTACTTTTCACTTATTATTATTATCATTATGGGATTATCACAGTCCTCCAATTCGACTGGGTGGTATTTATAGTGTGTGGTTCTGGGTTGCATCCTGTCTCCTTAGGAGTCCATCACTCTTCTTACTATGAGCGCAGTTTCTAGGATCACACTCTTCTGCATGAGTCCTGGAGCTACTTCAGCCTCTAGTTTTTCTAGATTCCTTTTCAGGGATCTTGGGATCGTGCCTAGTGTTCCTATGATTATGGGTACAATTTCCACTGGCATATCCCATATCCTTCTTATTTCTATTTTCAGGTCTTGATACTTATCCATTTTTTTCCCTTTCTTTCTCTTCAACTCTGGTGTCCCATGGTATTGCGACATCAATGAGTGATACTTTCTTGTTGATTTTGTCAATCAACGTCACGTCTGGTCTATTTGCACGTATCACCCTATCTGTTCTGATACCATATTCCCAGAGGATCTTTGCCTGATCGTTTTCTATCACTCCCTCAGGCTGGTGTTCGTACCATTATTACTGCAAGGTAGCTGGTGTTTCTTGCACAGGCTCCATTGGAGGGCTTTTGCCACTGAATCATGCCTCTTTTTGTACTGGTTCTGTGCAAGTGCCAGACATTCGCTTGCTATGTGGTTTATGGTTTCATTTTTCGTATTGCACTTCCTACATATGGGAGAGATGTTATTTCCATCTATCGTTCTTTGGATATATTTGGTTTTTAGAGCCTGATCTTGTGCCGCTGTTATCATTCCTTCAGTTTCCTTCTTGAGCTCTCCCTTCTGTAACCATTGCCATGTGTCATCGCTGGCCAGTTCTTTAGTCTGTCTCATATATTGTCCGTGCATTGGTTTGCTGTGCCATTCCTCTGTTCTGTTTGTCATTCTCCTGTCTCTGTATACTTTTGGGTCTTTGTCTACTTTTATCAGTCCTTTTTCCCATGCACTCTTTAGCCACTCGTCTTCACTGGTTATTAGATATTGACTCAGTGCTCTATTCTCGATGGTGACGCAGTCCTCTGTGCTTAGTAGTCCTCTCCCTCCTTCCTTTCGTGTTATGTATAGTCTGTCCGTATTTGCTCTTGGGTGTGGTGCATTGTGTATTGTCATATGTTTCCTAGTTTTCTGGTCTATGCTGCGGAGTTCTGCCTTCGTCCATTCCACTATTCCTGCACTGTATCTGATTATTGGCACTGCCCATGTGTTTATGGCTTTTATCATATTTCTGACGTTGAGTTTTGACTTGAGTCTCTGCATATATTCTTTCCTGATCGTGTCCTTCATCTCTTGGTGTTTTATATCCCCTCCTTCCATTATTCCCAAGTATTTGTATCCTGTCTCATCTATGTGTTTGATGTTGCTCCCATCTGGTAGCTTTATCCCTTCAGTCCTTGTTACTTTGCCCTTTTGTATGTTGACTAAGGCACATTTTTCTATTCCAAACTCCATCCTGATGTCCCCAGATACAATCCTTACAGTCTGGATTATGGTATATATTTCTTTGATGCTCTTACCATACAGCTTGATGTCGTCCATGAACATCAGATGGTTAATTCTGTTGCCTCTTTTCTTGAGTTGGTACACAGCATCCATCTTCTGCAGTACTTTTGTCTCCTCTAGGTAGTTGTATAGCCTTTCACTGATGATACCTGTTAGTAACTTTCACATTATTGGTAGGCAGGTGATAGGCTGTAGTTACAGGTTATATTTCCCTTACTCTAGTCTTTCTGGACCAAGGATGTTCGTCCTGTGGTCATCCATTTGGGTGCATGGTGATTTTTTATACAATGCTGGAGTTGTTCTGCTATTCTTGGGTGTAGGGCCTTGAAGTTTTTGACCCAGTATCCATGGACTTCATCGAGACCCGGGGCTTTCCAGTTAGGTATTTTCTTTAGTTGGTCTCTAACTGTCTGTCGTGATGTCAGTGAATCTTTGTTTTATTCTCCCTGTTTCTTCTGCCTTGACTTCCTGGAGCCATATTGCATGTTTGTTGTGTGATACCGGATTGATCCATATGTTTTCCCAGAGTCTCTTACTTGGTTCGGCTTCAGGAATTTCTCGGTGCTTGTCTTCCCCTCTTAGTTGGCTGTATAGTCTTTTCTGGTTGGTTCCGAATAGTTTGCTTTGTTGGTATCCCTTATTCCTGTTCATGTACTGTTGGATCTTATGTGCTTTGGCCTTAAGCCTCTTTTTTACATCTTCTATTGTGTTGTTTAGTCCCCTCTCCTGTACTTTGTTTTTCTCGTTCAGTTCCTCCCTTGTTTTCTTGCTTCTTAGCCTTTTTTCTGCCATCTCTTTCAGTTTACTCAAGTCACATCTCATCACCATGATTTGCTTTTCCAGGCGCCTTTTCCAAGGCGGTTGCTGTTTTGGTTTCTGTTGGGTTGGTTGTGTTGTGCTGTGTGTTATGTTGTATCCCCATCAGTTCTGCTACTAATCTTGCTCCTGCATATGTCAAGTTATTTGTTTCTGTGATATTGGTGGTGTGAATTAGTCTCATTATTTCATTGACCTCACTTGTTTCCTCCCTTAATTTCTCGGTGTTGTAGGCTTTCATGGAGGATCTTTGTTTTCTCTGTATCTGGCTTCATCCATTGTCTGATTTTTTCTACCCATTCCGTCCTGTCTGTTACTTCGTCGGTGTTTCTTCGCGTGTCGTTGTTTGATACCTCATCATCCCTGTCATCTTCTGTGGCATCATCTCTCAGTTCGTCTTCTTGTAAATCGTTACTGTGTGTCATTTCCCTTTCTAGTTCCTCTCTTTCTGTTGGGAGAGCCAGTTCTTTTTCTTTATGTTCCTTACTTGGTCTGCCAGCCTCTGCTCTGTTTGGGGGGTGTTATTCCTCTCATTTCAGATGTTGACCAATCTTCTTCTATATTCTCTCTCCGTCGGGTTGTTTCTGATGTAGCATCTCCATATTTCCTTATTTTTTTCTCTTGTCCATTTCTTCCCCTGGTTTGCTTCTGTAGCTCCAGTCTCTCGTTGTTGGTTACTGCCGTTGTGGTGGTCAGTTGCTGGATGACGACCTCCAAGTACCTGACCGTCTTCCCCTTCAATTGGGCTGAATACCTGGCTGCCGGAAGAAGCTCCTCTGTTGCCAGAGGTTCCATTTACGTCATTGTCGTTTAATCCTTCATTTCTTTCCATCATTGCTGAGTTTTGCTATTTAACCCATAACTGGACCCTACCCCATCAGGAATAGGTACTCATTTACAGCTGAGTAGACTGAGGAAATTATGGTAAAGATCCTTTCCCAAGGAATCAATGCCAAGGAGAGCGGTCACCCATCCAACGACTGACCAGCCCCAATGTTGCTTAACCAGTCAATTGACGACCTAACCCACTCTGCCTTTTATATTATTATTATTATTATTATTATTATTATTATTATTATTATTATTATTATTATTATTATTATTCAGAAGATGACTTGAAGACCAATCTTCCAAATAATATGGTGTTCATTTGAAAGCAGTAGTATTTCGTATTTAACGATATCTTATGAGTATTCCTGTCTCTGTATAACCATTGTGAGGAAGTGAGCTCCCTCCAAACCAGGGCAAGGCTCCAAAGGCGCGCAAGGAAGCCCTCCCGTAAGTGCACCCTTGACTGGGGAAGATCCTCCTCAGAGGCTGCTTCCCTGGAGGGAGGCAGGTTTCCTGCCAGGCTGGGGAAGCGGGCCTGAGGAGGGCCTGAACCACAAGGGTGACGGGCCCCAAGGTGCCCTAAGGAAGCCTTCCCTTGAAGGCACCCTTGACTGGGGAAGATTCTCCTCAGAGGCTGCTTCCCTGGAGTCCTGAACCACATTCAGTCATTAAATAGAATCTTCAACACATGACTGTTTTCATATAACTGTTATAACTATAAACTAAGTCTATTAATCTAATCAAATCTCTAGACTTTGGGAATAACTTACAACCAAGGGGAATTAATTCCCCTTTCACGTAAGGTATTCCCAAGGAATAGTGAATAAGATATTAAATTATATTCGTGGCTTAAAATTTGCAAATATAACAGAAAGACAATGTCACGCAGGTACGGCACAGAAATTCATGATTAGCGACTTGTTACAACCAGCTATCATGGAGATAGATTAATATCGCTTTAAAATACAAATCCTATATTCGGCAAGCAAAAGTACAGTAGAGTTGGTATCAACTTACATTTCTTTTGATGGCTCAGTGGGCTAAGCCACTGTCTTTCGAAGTTTCTAAAGCAGGCATTGGTTCAAATCATAAAGTAGACGAAGCACTTACTTATAATTTCCCTTGCTTGTAAGCTAATGCCAGGGTAAGAGATTAAGGTCTCATTACAAGAATAAATTAAATGAAGTAAATTATAACACAAGTAAGTCATCTGAAGGGTGACCATTCCATCACCGAGAAAAAAAAAATCATTATAAGAGCCGAATATACCGTTTCTGAACATGAGCAAAAATCATAGCGACAGTTCGACTTTACATTGATAGGAAAGGACTCCATAAAATGCCCAAGAGATTCTTTTCTTGTTTGTATTCATAGTTTATCAGCCTCGAGCTATTCGGGAATAACATTTTCCATCCAGTATCTTTCCTTGCGACTAAAAATGTAAACAACTTCAAAGCCGACGGTCTTCGTGTTTTTTTTTTTTTTTTTTTTTTTTTTAGAAGAAAAAGAAGAATATTAAATTTTCTCCCCCGACGTTATTTGATCTATCTTTATAGCTCACTGGAAGATATCCTCTATTCATTCGCGTTTCATTCACCTCTTCATGTTCACTCACGTGTTTATTGATCTTGCATTCATTTCTTCATTTCTCTTCTCTTTATTTCTTCCTCTTTATTTCTTCCTTTATCGATTGATTGACTCAATGATTGAATTCGTTATGGTGTTTTGAAACATTTCACCGAAATTATAAGGTTATGTAAAATGAAGCCAATAATGATGACGTCGCTAAAAATATTTACAGATTTGGTGAAATCTTTTGAGATCCTGTTTCTCTCTCTCAGAACAGCTATGTAAATCTTTTTAATAAATATATTCAGCAAATATACACTTAGGTTTTTCTGCACTACAGACTCTGCTAAATCATTTCCCTACGACCCTTTAAGAAGCTATACTTTTAACTCGAACATTCTTGTTTTATCATTTTGAAACATTGGAATTCCAAGAAACGATGTCACATCTTAAAGAGTAAAGAAAACCCAACTGTAAAAGTATTTCGAACTCGTAAACTGTAAAAAGTTTTTGAGTGTTTTCAGAAAAGCGCGTTGATTAGTTTCATCCCAAAGCTCATTCCAGGAATTTTGGTAAGCGTGGGTTCCGAAAAAGGTTTTCCTGTTCAGAAGTTGCAACCAACAGAAGGGCACAGTGGGATTCTAAAGATAGTAATAATATATAGACTCTGATTCATTTTTCCCTTTTGAATCAAATTGCAGGAACGACTGACAGACCTTTGCAAACACTCCTTCATGGCCAACTTGCAGTGGTGTTCCTGAAGGAGGTGGGGCGCCTGTTTGAAACCGCCCCCCGGGCACCAAAGTGAGGGGGGTGTCCCAAAATGCGAAATTTAACCACTGCTGCTATGACAGGACAAGCTAAATCCAGTGTGAATTTGCACTTACAAGTGGCTTTAAAATTATCCTACAATTTCTCATATTCTAAAAACAATCCCCCCCCCCCCCCCCCCCATAAGAGGGCCCCCAATTGGGACTGTGCTCCCCGGGACCCCAAAATGTCTAGGAACGCCCCTGTGGCCAAGGACTGTTTGCAGTTAAGGGAACTGTTATCGTCAGTGTACATCCTATTCTCAGTTTACAAAGAGCCAGAGCTTTTAAATGCGATTCTCAAGATTCCTTGTTTATTTGCAAATTCAAAGAAATGCCTTCCTAAGGTCATCTCTCCCTTCTGCATGTTGCAAAGGGTTTCAGGAACTTAAATCGGAAATGTCTCTGAGGGTTTACAGCCATTTTTCTTAAAAAAAAAAAATATCTAGGTTACTAAAAGCAAATTGTCGACAAGAACAAAGTTTTTATACCAGGTATTTGAAAGATAATATAGAACATATCATAACTATTTTATTAAATAGGTTTTATAAAAGGCCATATCAAAGAAAGTGCAGGAGGGGAGGCTGAGATGGTATTGACACCTGTTAAGGAGAGATGAGGACCACGCTGGGAGACATACTATGGGGATGGAGGTTCAAGGAAGAAGAAGAAAAAGAAGAAGACGGAGACCAAGAAGGACTGTGTGGGAGGAGACTTACATGAGAAGGGAATTGATGAGGCATAAACGCTGGATAGAAATAGGTGGAAACGGCTCATCCGAAACGGTGACCCCATACAAAAATGGGACCCAGCTGGGAAGAAGATAAAATGCCATAAAAAAATTAAAAATACTCATTTTGACATTCAGAAAAAAATAATTCCTTTAAAAATAAAGTATATATCTATCATAAATTTTCTAGCCATTCAACGAACATTCATAAAAAAAGGTTAATTTGTTATCTTTTATTTAAAACTTCTTGGGTGAAATGGCTGGTGTTGTTTCATTACTGGACTTGAAAGAAAAACGCATTTTAACCTCGACAGGTATCAATATTCTTTTCTTGTAAGGACAGAATATTGCATCGAAATGGAAACTAATGATCTTTTGAGCGAGAAATAAGTAAAAGAAAGGATAGAAACATTCATATTTAGTTCCGGAATGTGAAAAGACCTTGTAAGGAAATGTCAGCCTTCTTTAAAATACTATAAACATATACCTAGAAACTTTCATAACAAGCAAGTAAAATGAAAATTGAGTTGAATTTATTTTTCTATGTGTATCAATACAATTCCACATAAATGCAGCGTATGTTTAAACATGCTCACTTGAATTATGCCATGCTTTAGCTACACGAATAACCATTATGTGGTATTCAATTCTCAGTACTGGTGCACCAAGGACTCATTTTCTGTTGCTGTTTGTTTTTCATTATGTTTTTCAGCCGTTGGTCAATTCCAATTAGTAAGACTTAAACTTCGAAGTTTACGAATCCTTCTTTTTATTTTCTCTTATCGTGGGAGGTCGATGTTGCTACAAGTAAAGATACTAGCATTTTAAAGCAAAAGTTATTGTTTTTGTTGTTGTTATTTCTGAAATTAAAATGGATATTGTGACCACTTCTTCAGACATATTCTATTCCACCAAAGAACACCTTCATAGTATATCTAAAATATCATTTCTTTCTGAAACTTGTGCATTACTATTAACTCTGAAGAATGCACAATGACTTGTAACATGAAAATACAATAATCTTCAAGTGTTGAAAAGTTCCCAACTCAGTTTAGGGAATATTTTGTTTATCTGAGATATTCTTGGAGATTCAGTTCTTCAGTCGTATGGCTAACACTACTTGAACCCCCCTACCCCCGCCCCTACACCTTTTTTTTTTCCCTTCTCTCTCCCCCAACCCCCAACAAACAAACAACTCCCCCAGACGGTAAGGAGGATGGTTGACCAGAAGCGGAAAAGTATAAAAAGCAAACGAAAATCTCCTTCATTTGTTAACGTCCACACACGCACACACACACACACGCACGCACATAGACCTTTCCTTTTGTGTATCTTTAGTTGCCGTGACCATGTCTTGGGAATGAGACTCAAGTACCTAGCATCTCCAGTGTTTCAATTTTCCTTCGTGGCTGTAACTTTGTTCATATATATATATATATATATATTATATATATATATATATATATATTATATATATAGTTTTTATACATATATACATATATATATATATAATATATAACATATATATTATATATATATCTATATATATATATATATATCTATATATATATATATATTATTATATATATCTTTTTTTTAACATATATACATTATATATATATATATATATATATATATATATATATATATAATAGATAGATGTAGATATATAATATATATATATATATATATATATATATATATATATATATATATATATATATATATATATATAGTATATATATATATATATATATATATATATATATCTTATATATATATATATATATATATATATATATATATATATATATATATATATATATCTATATATATATATATATATATATATATATATATATATATATATATATAGTATATTATATATATATATATATATATATTATATATATATTGTTACGAAAGTAAGCCAAGTATCTGGTTACTACATTACCATTCATTTAATGTTACCTCACAAAAACCAGACACCTGAACCCTCATAACACGTATTAAACGACCTGAATACTCTAAGGCAACAGTGATCCCTTAACACTTACCAGTATTGCAGAAAATCAGACTAAGTTCATCAAAACAGGTGTGAGGTAATCTTGTAAGTAATTAAATTAATCAAAGGACATCACTCCATCAACAACTTTAAAATCTAAGTATTTCCCTGATTTCAGAAGTCGAAGTACTTCCCTGGTTCTAAGTCACTTCAAGTAAATTGAAGTAAAGCAAATCAATTACCACTCTATGTTTCTCCCTAACATAAATATAATCATAATTAAATCGAAATATACTGATTATAAATGAAAATACTTATAAAAATTTTAAATAAAAAAATTTATCATTAAACTCAAAATTTATAAGTGAAATTCAGTATATCAGGGAAAATTACTGTTACTTGAAAACAAAGTAAAGTTTAATTAATTCTTGAATCAAATTAAGTAAAATTAAATCAAAATTAATTTATCACAAAATTCAAGAAAATTAATTCAATTGAAATCCAAAAGTGTTAGGCAATAATTGAAAATTTGAAATTAATTCACAAGTGCTAAACAACAACAAAACTTGAAAAGAATTCTAAGTAAATTCAAATTAATTCAACAGTGTTAAATTTAATTAAATGTACAATGATTAAGCAATGAAAATAACTAAGTCAATTAAATTGTGAATGTAAATGAAAATATAAGATAAAAAGACACACTTCAATAAGAAAATGAACAAGTGCACAAACAATTGAACAAACACAAAACACAAAAAATAAGCAATGCATAAAAGTGTAAATCTTTTTCACTCAAAACACTGTAACCAACAGTTTTTACCAAACCTTCATAACCATCTGTTATTAGTTAACCACAGTTCCTATCAAATCAATTATTAGTTAACCACACTCCCTATCCATTATTAGTTGCAACTAATAAAAATATAACACTTTACCTTTTTGGTATACCAACTTCTTTCTTTCTCTTGCTGCAGCTTGTATATCACACTTTCACAAAAACCAGGCGCAGTTAGGAAATAATGTTTGTTCAGATTCCACAAAAGAAACTAAATAATACTAAATAAACTCTAAGCAATATCAAATATGAAATTCTAAGTTACGAGTGACCAATTTACATTACGTTAATATAATCTCAATGATGTCGAGGGAGAGAGAGAGAGAGAGAGAGAGCGATCTAACCGCCTCAAGGTTCTATGATCTAATGAAATCTTCTTCCTTGCGGAAGCTGGATTGGAGATATGATACAAAACGTTCTTGGCACAAATGCTTCTAGTAGCTACGAAACCTGACGCAATCTTCATAAAGAAATGTGCAATCTCCACGTGGGACTCGGCAAAGACATACGCGTACGAGTCCAGTCTGTTAAAAAAAAGACACGTACTCTACTCGATTGACACGAAGGAGAAGTCTTATCACGTACGATGACAGATTCTCCAAAACACAAATGAAGATTTGAGATCGCTTATCAAAACGCGTTGACAGAATAGGAAAACAAACGGATCTCGCAGACCCTCTAATCTTACAGTGTTGACATAAAAGTTAAACATTCATAGCTTCGAACGGCAAAGAGAATCTATCTCTTTTTACGTTCTACGTTAATAATATATATATATATATATATATATATATATATATATATATATATAATATATATATATTCTTTTACATTATGTAATGCGAAATCTGAAACACACATTTAAAACATCCTATTCTAAGCTATTAGGAATCTGAAAAAAAAGTTACCCCCCCACCCCCCCCCCCCCAAAAAAAAAAAATCTACATGGCATTTCAAAGAGGGGAAACATGCATTTTGAAAGTAGCAATATATAATAATATATATATATATATATATATATATATATATATATATATATATATATATATAACCTATATATATATATAATATATATAATATATATAAGATGTTTGTTAACTGGTATTTCCGAGGAATATGATGCAAATAGATGCAGCTAATGCACTGATGAATCATTTGGCATTTTGCAGTCTCCTACATTCAGAAACACAAGATGTATTACGATTAAGATATTTGTTATGAAATAATGATAATTAGTATGAAGTTTGAAGTATGCATAATAGCCACTGGACAGATCAGAGGAGCAATCTCTCATCACGTTCTAATACAGCAATCTGTGATTAATACTGTAATCAAGGTTTTATACAGTTGACAGATTGCTTGCCCTGTTTCAATATTGTTCCTTTGTCTTTTCTTTATTGTCATTAAGAAAAAAAAGCCCACTTGAGGAATAATAGCTTATAGCATAGATGGAGAGGAAAGAGACTTTGAAAGCAATCTCTTTCTACAGGAAAAGAAATGGTAAGACGAAATAGTAGCTATAGCCCCAAAAAATGATTGTCGTAAAGTCCCATAGTAAATGAAAAGAATGTGTTATATATATATATATATATATATATATATATATATATTATATATATATATATTTGAAATCTTCACTTTTAATACAATTCAAGAAAGAAAATCTCCAACTAAACCTCCATCCCATATAAAGCAAACGCCCGTCCTCTAA
>NC_087205.1:23903909-23908909 GCF_015104395.2 Macrobrachium nipponense | reverse complement strand
ATTTATTTTCATATTTTTATTCTAATAAATAAATCATAACTATAATATCCTAAAATTCCCGTACCTTTAACTCAGACCATTTTAGGCTTTTTCATATGGCTTTCCTACCCATCAACAAGAACAACAACAGCAACAACAACTACAACAACAACATTTTAATAGTTTGTAGGCTTACTCCCCCAGTAAGCGATTACTCTTGTGAAAGATTACTTTAATAAATTTCTTTCGTTTATTGGTTAACTTATTTTCCACTTAAAGCGTTCTTTTTCCAAAGTGCAGTTTTCTTCTAGTATTAGGGGTTTTATTGTTACACTTGTTAATCATATCCACAGTTTTTATTGCGTAAGAATCATGGTATGGGACAAATTATGTTCTCCACAGTAATAGGAAGAATATATATTCGCACGGAATATTTAACTTCTTCAATAAGCGTGATGGTCAACGGTTTTCATATCAGTGTTTTTTTTATTTTTTTTTTTTTTTTTTTTGTTTTTTTTTTTTTTTTTTTTTTTTTTTTTTAATTCGTTTTCCTGCTAACATATTATTTGATTTTCAGCTCGAAAAACCAGGGTTCGTGGCTTCCTGCATTAAGCCCTTTAAATAAAAAATACGTGTTTTCAATATCTGATAACACATATCGTGTACTGGGTTCAATGGACGAACACAGAACGAAAAATAACAAGTACTCGCAAGTGGTAATGTTGTTATGTATAAAACTAATCAAGATTATTATTATTATTATTATTATTATTATTATTTATTATTATTATTATTATTATTATTATTATTAACGGAACGTTTCAAAATGGCAACTTTGATTTTCAAAGGCTGATCATTTAGGTTCCTAAGTAGGGAAAAAAATCTGCAGTGGTCTAGTGCCTTCATTAATTTAACGAAGAGAGATGCCAGTACAACTGTTTGTTTGTTTGTTTGTTTGTATGGTGTTTTTACCTTGCATGGAACCAGTGGTTATTCAGCAACGAGACCAACGGCTTTACGTGACTTCTGAACCACGTCGAGAGTGAACTTCTACCACCAGAAATACACAGCTCTCACTCCTCAATGGAATGCCCGAGAATTGAACTCGCTGCCACCGAGGTGGCAGGCCAAGACCAAACAGACTACGCAACTGAGGTGTGCGTTACAAATGTTTGTAAATAATTGAGCGAACTCTTCCAAATACAGTAAAACAGAAAGAGAGAACGCAACGGGCAGGCTTGCTCAAATGTAGCTTAGGCATTACGAGAAAAGAAATAGCCAATGGGAACACATCAAAACAGAGTTCCAAGTCCTGAAAGTAGGGGGATAGTCATTTAAAGCATAGAATATAAAAAAGTAATAAAATATTGCTTCAAATTCCAAGACACTGAACGTTGAAGTGTAAAGCAACTCTATATTAACTGAGTGGTCTATCGGGAATCAATAGTGTTGAATGATATAAAACTTGTTATGATACTGGCTTCTTCTTGTTACATATGATTGTTTTATTTTTTTTTTTTTTATCATAGAAGCAAACCTTTGCTAACTGATTATGAGAGGCTGAATAAAGAGAGACCCGGAGGATTTTTCCTCTCTTGTATTCACAGAATATACTATAATAAAGCGTGAATGCGTTGCTCTTTTGTTATTCAACGATCTGTATATATTTTGCTATATTTGTTAGCAATCTCATACCTCCTGAACACTGGGATAGATATTCACAAACAAACCCTTGTTAATTGTCAATCTGTGTATTGAAATGTCACTTAGCAGGACGGAGCGATGTATCACATCAACATTTACAGGTTAACCTATTGTCTTGCAGCGGAAATCGGTCAGATTTTGAGTTGGAACACAAAGTTCTTTGGGGCTGTCACCTAAGACATGATTTGCATTGCTTAAGTTGTCAACTATGCTATTGCTGTTATTACTTTGCAGAGGTCGGAGTTATTATAGGAATATTGTTATATAATTATTAATTCATCATTATCAAGAACCTGAATAATGTTATAACAGGACGTTGCGTTGTCACCGGAAGGAAAACTATGCTTTCGACGAACGAAGAGAGGAGAAATGAGTGTGGTGACTGGTGAAGGACGGTCGTGGCAGTTCTGGCCTTTTGGTAGAAGATGGAAGATGGCCTCTTGCCTTACTCAGCGAGTGTCGTGGCTGGAGAAAGGCCTACGAGGACGTTCTATAACTTTGCAAAGTGGGGGCTGGGGCGCCTCTGTCTACCCATGCTTGTCAAGGGCCCGACACCTGCGTGTAGTACTTCTCCTTCCCCCTCCCCCCAACCAAGTGCCTCCGTGCTTGGATATCCACACCACTTCTGTAGCTATGACCATTGACTATGCTTAATCCCTTTTTGGAGACATCAGTGGACGATTTCCAACACTTGGTCGTCAAGTGAAACCGTACACCCGACTAGCACCTCGCATCCCTTCCTGGAACACCTTTAGTAGCTTATGTGGAATCGTGGACCGACAAAATAAACTTGAAATCCTTCAGTGGATTTCGAAGACAGCAATCAGTAACTACTAAGTGAACCCAGGACCCTATGAAGAGCTTTAGTATCGTCACGTATTTGTCTATAAGTTCAGGAGATGACCTCTGCGTATTTCGAGTTGAGTAGTAATATTTACCATTGTAATAAATTATTTTATTTCACGTTTTAGTGTATCCATGAATCCCTACTTAGTGAACTGCTAAAACTGTTTAGTAATCACGTGTAAATAATACGTTATTCAAGTTTTAACTACTGACAAGTTTCGAACTTCGGTGGGCTTTACAAGATTATAGATTTTCGAGTAGTTACCGAACGTCTCATATTATGTTTTTGAGCCCAAATATTAGGAGACTTTTTAGAGGTCGTAACAGGCTGTTTACAAAAACACGAAAACCGAACTTTGGGCTTCTTCCAGTATCACTTTTTGACCTTTTATGAACGGGAGAGAGATGAGAGAATTCGCTTATAGAAAGGGTCCTGTAGGTGTCAATTTCAGTACTTTTTTTTCTTTTTTACATCTCTCATGATTTTAAATCTTCAAATGGTTTTCTGTAAGCGTAAATGAAAATCTACTAAAATCTATAAGAAAAGCTAATGAAAAAGAAAAAAGATATCGAAAACCTTACTTTGGGATAAAAGATGACAGTTCTGTATGAAGATAATCTGATATTGATTTCATGACCGGAATTTAATTAAGTGGCTATAGAGTCGAAGTCGATCATTCTTGTCTGAAATACTGAAATAAAATGTTTATGTATATCTAATTTTTTTACCAACGTTTCATATTACATTCAAACCCCTTACGAGGCTTAGTGCGTAGACCCCGTAGTGGGGTAGTGCCGTCAGTGTACCTCAAGCCGTGCACTGTAGGCATTATACTTAAGGTTCATCGCAGCGTGACTTCCTTAGGCGCCCCTAGTTGCAAACCTTTTCCTTCCTTTTACTGTACATCTCCTATTCTCAGTCTTCATATTACTTTCCTCCCTCACCTAATAATTGATTCGTAGTGCAACTGCCTTGAGGTCTTCCTCCTGCTTCGCCTTTCAAACCTTTTACTGTCAATTTTCATTTCAGCGCTGAATGAACTCCCAGGTCCCAGTGCTTGGCCTTTGGCCTATATTATATGTTCAGCTGAACTTAGTGCGTAGAGGAAAGTGGTGGTCTTTTATGGCCTCCCTTTGCTTCACCCTGTATTGCCTTCTGCCTTTTCCGGTGCCATACAGAATTTCGTGAATTTTACCTGCCGTGTTTTTCTACTTATTTGAGAACGCACCAAAAAGATTCTTTGTACGCAGAAAGAAAAAGCAACTTTTATCTCGTTAAAATTTCAGAAGATATTAAGTCGCTCAAAAAGAGCTGACTATCCGGTTTTTGAAAGTTGCCTTTCGAGATGTCATAAGAAGGAGAAAAAGGATTCCGTTTTTCTTGCAATTTTAAAACTCGGTAAAACGTAACCAGGACATTTTTTTTTCTGCTTTGACAGTACATTCATAAGTAATGGAATAATTGAACGCGAGAGCGACCGGATGTCTGTCCACGTATAGGAAAGAGAGAGAGAGAGAGAGAGAGAGAGAGAGAGAGAGAGAGAGAGAGAGTGCCTGGAATAAACGAATGTAGACAGTCGACATATTTCCCGTTTTACTCTCTAATTTTTCATAGAAAAAAAAATATGACGAGGGGCTTTTAAAGCTCACAGGGTGAGAGAGAGAGAGAGAGAGAGAGAGAGAGAGAGAGAGAGAGAGAGAGAGAGAGATCTAATGCCTAGTTTAAACTCAAAGAAGTGAAGATGACCTCGTCTCGAGCGCCTACCGTTGGAGAGATGAACATTCACTGACGGCGTTTTCCCTCTCCTCTTTATCCACCCTATCAGCGGACCCACATTAGTTGACTAACAACAAAGTGCACCATTCACTGCTTAATCAACAGAGCATTAAGGATATTCATCGTACGTTCCTGTCCTTATATCATCGTCGACCCGAGTTCGAATCTAGAACACCAGTTGTGTGAGAGAGAGAGAGAGAGAGGGAGAGAGCAAAACGGGAAATATCTCGACATTTGTTTATTCCAAGTACTTACTCCACACAGAGAGGAAAAAAGACCCCCCCCCCCCTCTCTCTCTCTCTCTCTCTCTCTCTCTCT
Source organism: Macrobrachium nipponense (assembly GCF_015104395.2). NCBI lineage: Eukaryota > Metazoa > Arthropoda > Malacostraca > Decapoda > Palaemonidae > Macrobrachium > Macrobrachium nipponense. The sequence goes on along the minus strand of NC_087205.1, from coordinate 23,904,285 downwards.
CTCTCTCTTTCTTAGTAAAGACTCAGTTTTCATAATTACTGACAAGTTATCAAGAAAAATGCCTGCTAAATAAAGTCTTTTCTTTCCATCCCGTTAATCATTCCCTCATTGGATATGGTAATCGATATCCATTCGTAATATTATGTCTTCGTTTTGAAATCGTCACGTCGACGTTAAGATCGGTTGTCAGAACAGATTATTATAAGCAGTGTAAGAGGCTCCAGATGACGGATGTCTATGATATTATCCGAAGGCAATATCTGGTGTCGTAAGCTCAGATGATTATGAAAGCGAATGATATTCTAATTACTACCAATATTCAGCGTGGCTTCCGTTGCAAAAAAGGAAAAAACAAAAAAAAATGAAAATAAATAAA